>NW_026898727.1:0-57432 GCF_033153095.1 Gastrolobium bilobum
GATTTACTGAGTATCTTACTGCCATTCTTTTTTCCCACATTCATGTACTTGATAAGTTGGTATGAGAATCCAGCCCAGCTTGCCAATTTTTTAAATCACCTTGAAATCTGTATCTAATATGTTTCTGTTTCTTTATCTCATAACAGTTCAATAGGGAAGCTGATGGCTCTCTTAAACCTTTACCTGCAAGGCATGTTGATACAGGCTTGGGTTTTGAACGATTGACCTCTATACTGCAGAACAAAATGAGCAATTATGACACTGATGTCTTCTTGCCTATCTTTGATGCTATTCAGCTGGTATGTTGGTAAAGGCATTATTAGGTTTAAGTATATTTCCTGTATGTTCTTGGAACGGTAATAATATTTAGTCCTGAATTTGTTATATTTGAATTGAAATTCTTGTAATATGGTGTCACTCATCACTCTTCTATAAGGTAGTGCCTGTACATATGGTAGAGAGAGGAGAGAGGATTGTCAAATTTGTCTGCCCCAGCAATTAACTTTTCACATAAAGAAGTTTAAGTGAAATGCTTAAATGTATAACTCTTGCAAGTTCATTAAAATTGAAATAAACGAGGAATTTCAAGTGGACTGGGATTTGGGTAGAGTGTGGAGCTGTTACTCGTGTAATATCCATTGGTCATAGTGCTTTCCCCCCCCTGTTTTCTGGCTTTTTCCCATGGATATAAACATATAGTTTGCTGTAGGTCAAACCAGATTAAATTCCATTTTTTTTTCTGTTTGCACACCTTGATAAATCTAGGTCTGTTGGACAAACTAACTTTTGTATCCCCTCGAGTTGCCTCTTCTGATATCTTTATACCTTTTGACAACTCCTTAACTTTTAAGAAATAATTTTTTCGGCCCTCAAGAGAATCTCCATAAAGTAAATTATGAATTCTACTTGCTATTGTTGAATACTTGTTTTTTTAGAGTTGTTAGCTGTCTATATATGTAGTTGACGTACAACACTCTTCATGAGCCATGGTGTGGATTTCTACGTGCTTTTTTCAAATCCTGTGATTGGATGTTTGAGCTCTTGTTGAGAAATAATGTTTTGCTGTATTTTTTTCTAAAATTTTTTTTTGGTTCAGCACTCTGATTTAATGTTCGTTACTATGAACTGCTTGATAATTATATTGATAATTTATTTGTTTTCCTGTAACCCATTTGCAGGCAACAGGTGCTCGGCCATATTCTGGGAAAGTCGGACCAGATGATGTAGATAAAGTTGACATGGCATACAGGGTTGTTGCAGATCACATCAGAACTCTGTCATTTGCAATTGCTGATGGGTCTCGTCCTGGTAGGATATTGTAGACCTGGTATCTTTATTCACATTTTTTTTCCCTTTACAATTTACAAATTTCAACTTCTAGTGTCATAGTTTGCTGTCTTTTTTCCCCATGTATCGAGGGAGGCCTGTTCTTCAGAGACAGGGTTGTACCCTGTTGGTGGCTGCACCCCTTAACCCATTTATTAAGGCTTTTGACTTTTATAATTTTATTTGTTTGTGATACAAGCTGTAGATCAGTTTGACTGTGTGAACAGTATGTAACTGTCTCTCTTTAAAATTAGGATTTCCACCTGTTATATTTTTTGATGATAGAGAAAGGACTTCGTTCCTTAATTCTGTTACGTTTTCTTCTTTTGAAGGTAATGAGGGCCGTGAGTATGTTCTGAGGCGTATACTCCGTCGAGCTGTTCGTTATGGACGTGAAGTGCTAAAAGCTAAAGAGGGTTTTTTCAATGGGTATGTATAATGGTTAGCCACTTTATTCCGTTGCCAGAATCCAGATCTTAAACTTTTGTGTTGGATTCCATATCCTAGTGTCATAGTTATCTAGAAATTATATTTGCCTGTTATTTCAAAGTTGATTTACTTGTTTAAAAAAATTTCACATTATTATGAGTCATCTGATAGGCAATTTCTGGTATATATAAATTAATGAATATACATTCTGTTTGTAATTTTTTCCCCTCATTTTTTTCTGAATCCAGGCTTGTAAGTGTTGTGGTGAATGTGATGGGTGATGTTTTCACCGAGCTAAAACAACAGGAAGTCCACATTAGGAACATAATTGAAGAGGAGGAGGAAAGTTTTGGTAGAACCTTAATTAAGGTGAGGATAGTCTCGTTTTATCAAGACTTCTTTATGATTATCACTTATCAGTCTCCTTGACATAATGACAGCCATCCTTCGGATTAGTTTTGTTTCTTGTGAACTCAATGATTTATCATCGCTCTATGGATAGTTTTTGTGATTTTCTTTTAGTTATATGCCCAAGAATAAAAAAATCTGACTGTTTTTACTTCTCCAGGGGATTGAGAAATTTGAGACAGCTGTTCGACATGTTCAGGGAAAGATACTTAGTGGGGAGGCAAGTAGAATCTGTTATTTTCATGGTTACCTAATAGTCATATTTGCTTGTTTTAATTACTGTTTTTACTCTTGTCAGCTAAATGTTTTTCTTAAGTTGGGTTCTTGCAAGTATATGCAGACAATATTTAAAATTCAAAATAAATTTATGAAATTTTCTTTTGCTCTGCTATTTAATTGAGCTATTTGTTGTTATTTGTCTTTGGAAAGACACTGGAATGAAGTCATGTGATTTAAATACTGCACATATTTATCAATCTTGGAGAGCATTGCACAACGGCAGACCCAAAAACTGCTATAGCGTGATAGTGGTGTAGCTGCCTAAACGAATTCCACATAAATGCTTCCCGAAGTGGCCGGAGCGAGAAACAGTTAAAAAAATCTTGCCGGAACAGAGATTGCCTTCGGCTGGAGACAGAGCCATGTAATGGTGGGCTTGCTGGAATAGACGAGAGAGAGAGAGAGAGAGCTCGATTGGATTTTGCGAGAAGATGGTTGTAATGATAACATACATAAGAAAAAATAGGTGGAAAGTTCAGTTTTGCCTCTTAAAATGATGTTGGGGCAGAGGGAATTTATCCTGCCTTAGCGGCACTGTAGCCTGCGATTTTGGCTGCTATCATAGCCGCTATACAAACCGTAGCGTATCTGTTCAAAATTAGTGGAAGGGGGATGCTATGCCGCAATAGCAGCGCTATTGCATGCGATTGATAACCTAGATAAATAGGTCAGTGTTAACAAATTCATTTTGTGGATAGTAACAGAATATTTTAATGAAAAAAGCACGAAAAGTAAAGCTAATAAGGAGGTCAAGATATCTCCCATTACAGAAAAAGCAAAGCACGTCATTGTTAACAAATTGTAAAAACAGATTTTTCTCTAATTGTTGTAAATAATTGCCTTATTTTTGGCAAGTGTCTTCCTCTTATGCCAGGGACTATGGATTGTAAGTTTCGGATGGAACCTCAATTTGCAATGAAATGAAATACATATTCAGATTATAAAGACAGATTACAATGGAGACCAGCTCCTATCCAACAACAGAACACTACAACAATGGCTGACATAGAAACAGTGGGCATAGCCCTTACACTAAGAAACACAGAAATTGCTGAAAAGTAATAATAAACATAGAAAGAACAAGAGGAAAAACTCCACTCCAAGATAACAACCTAGCCTTGAGAGCTTCTCTATTTCCTCTCCAAATTCCCCATCCTAATTCCCCAATTACAAATAACAATCATCATAGAGAAACCACATCCTAAACATCTACATATAACTAATTCCTAACTAATGGGCTTGGATACTTTATTAAAGGCCCATCAGTTTCCCATATGTTTGTCGTGAAGATCATGAAATTAAAACTTCTGATGTTTTATACAAAAATATTGATTGTAAATATTGTCATATTGGTCACAAAGTTGCAGTTAAAATCACATCCCTGCTACTGCATGATTGGACTAGTGTTGATTATTTCGTATTTCATGGTTGAGCTTCTATCAAATGTTGATTCTGATTCCCTTTTGCATAATTGTAATATAATTTAATTTAATGTTTTTCGTAGCTGTTTTTGAATAGGTCTATGGGCAATTTCTAATACAATTATCTCTTGATTATAGGAAGCATTTGTCTTGTGGGATACATATGGATTCCCATTAGATCTCACTCAGGTAGGTGGATTTCTTCACTGTAATACTATGTGGAATTGTTAGCACGCCTTATGTTTTTTATTTCCTAATATTTTCTATTTATCAGCTGATGGCTGAAGAAAAGGGATTACTTGTCGATGTCAATGGTTTTAATAGTGCAATGGAAGCTGCTAGAGAGAGATCCAGAAATGCTCAAACAAGGGTATCTTAATTTGCTTGAATGTCTCTTTTCCCTACCCAACTTTGGTCTGAATTTTGAAGACATTCAATAAAACTGAGGATAAAGAGACATACCCATTTATTCTTTTTCCCTGCCTTCCTCACAACTTTCTTTTGTTACTGTCAGCAAGTTGGTGGTGACATTGTCATGGATGCTGATGCTACCTCAGCCTTGCACAATAGGGGCATTGCTCCAACAGATGACAGCTTCAAGTACGTTTGGCTCAAGGTAATCTTTTTTGTTTTTTTTAAGGACTCCGAGGGGATAAGATAAGTTTTTTTAACGTAAAAAGAAAAAAAATTATCATAGTGAAGTATTCCGAAGGAGGATAAGAGATATCCTCCACAAAAGCAAATCTCAATGTAAAAATGGTATCTTATTTTATGTGCTGAATGCCTAACAGAAGTCACAAAAAAATTTATATATGAAAGCATGTCCAAGGACAAGTATCCAAGCACTCCACTTCAACCAACACCAAAGTAAATTACAAGTTACGCATTTCTGCTAAGTTTTATGCCACTTGCTTTTGCCTAAATCCTCTTCTTTATTGGACTTGAAACAAGCCTCCCAATTTGCCAAATGGTGCTCTTAGTTTTCAAACCTTTACACAAAGCAGTCTCATTTGATCTCTATTATATTATCAGCTATCGAATAGAGAAAACTATACAAGAATACTAGGTGTGGAAGCCTGAATGAGAGTGATGTGAACTATGGAATAGGGAAGTTTCTATTATTCTCTCTCTTGCCCCTTCCCACGTCCTTTGCTTACACTGGATAATTTGATGGCATGCATCTTGACAACTTACAAACTGAAAGGAGAGATAGCGTACTAATTTGTGGTTATCTGTTGTGGAGTTGTATTAGACTTTTTTCATTCTCTGTTTATTCCCTTGATATTTTTTCAGAATCAGCTACTGTCTTCCGTTGATTTCTATTGTTCACCACTTCTTGTCTTAGGACCATGAGAGTGTGGTAAAAGCAATATACACTGGTTCCGAGTTTGTGGATTGTGTTAATACCGATGGGGATGTTGGTGTAATTCTGGAATCTACAAGCTTCTATGCTGAGCAAGGTGGTCAGGTATTAAGCCCTGTAAATAATTTATTTATACTCTTTTGCAATTTATTTTTATTTGCTTTAGTTAAAGGTTATGATTATTATTCATTTTTTCAATTATAAAACTATCTTTTTGCCAGTAAATATGATCAAGTTGCTTGGACATTTTTCTTTGATTTTTTTCAGTTATTGTTTTCTTTTGCAATTTTTGTTTATATGTTTTCAGTTGTAATTCAGCATGTTTTCAGTACCTACATCCTCCCCATTATGGCATTAAGTCAATGTACAGGTTTTTCTAATAGATGCATAATATATCCAACATAAAATGCCATAAAATGAGGAGCATATTGAATGCCTGTCAAATTCTTTGAATGGTATAAGTGTGGCTGTCAGCCATCTTAATCTTATTACTATTTTAAGGGGGATTAAAAGAATGCATAGCATTGTGCTTTCTTATTTAGTAGATGCATGAGTGCACTTCTTAACAAGGACAATTGGTGACGAACTTGGCTATTTATATCCATTACCTTATTTGTATCAGGTAAAGATACTTGAATATAAAATAATAGAAGAATAATATGTTGTGTATTGATCTGTGTCAGAGAGTTACAATATATAGAGACCCTAATGGGCTTAAGTGAAAGGCCCAAACCTAACCCAAACCTAATCCTAATACAGTCAGAATACAGTCAGAATATTTACGGATAAGACGGAATCCAATCATATCTAATCATATCATATCTAATATTCTAACACTCCCCCTCAAGCTGGTGCGTATATATTATGAGCACCAAGCTTGTTACAAATGTATTCAACCCGAGGACCTCTAAGAGCTTTAGTGAAAACATCCGCTAGTTGATCAGAGGAGTTGACGAAAGCAGTCTTGATTTCTCCTGACTGAATCTTTTCTCGAATGAAGTGACAATCAATCTCTATATGTTTGGTCCTCTCATGAAAGACAGGATTAGAGGATATATGTAGCGCAGCTTGATTATCACAGATGAGTGTCATAGGTTGTTTCTGTTCACAAAGATGAAGCTCCTAAATCAACTGCTTTAACCAGACTAACTCACAGGTAGCATTTGCCATTGCACGATACTCAGCTTCTGCATTAGATCGAGCAACAACAGGTTGTTTCTTGCTCTTCCACGAAATTAAGTTTCCTCCAAAGAAGACACAATAGCCAGAAGTAGAGCGCCTGTCCGAGGGTGATCCTGCCCAATCAGCATCTGAATAACCACAAATTTCTGTATTTCCCTGATCTGAATACAACAAACTTTTTCCTGGTGCTCCTTTGATGTATCGGAGGATCCTCACAGCAGCATCCCAATGTGAATCACAAGGGGAATCAAGAAACTGACTAGCCGTACTAACAGCGAAAGAAATATCTGGCCTAGTCACAGTAAGATAGTTGAGCTTCCCAATTATCCTCCGATAACGTCCAGGATCAGATAACGGCTCCCCCTGTCCGGGCAATAACTTGACATTAGGATCCATAGGTGTATCAACTGGTTTACTCCCCAACATACCAGTTTCTTCTAGGATATCCAGGGCATATTTCCTTTGACAGATAGAAATGCCCTGTCTGGATTGCGCCACCTCAATTCCCAAGAAGTAACGCAGCTTCCCAAGGTCCTTTGTTTGAAATATACTAAACAAATGCTGTTTTAACTGACGAATTCCATCTTGATCACTTCCGGTGAGAATGATGTCGTCAACATAGACTAACAAATAGATACACTTATCAGGAGATGTAATCCTATAAAACACAGAATGGTCAACTTTACTGCGGATTAAGCCAAACGCCTGAACAGCAGAACTGAAGCGACTGAACCATGCTCGAGGAGACTGCTTGAGACCATATAAGGATTTCCGAAGACGACACACCTTTCCAGACTCTCCTGAGCAACAAAACCAGGTGGTTGCTCCATGTAAACTTCTTGTAAATCACCATGAAGAAAAGCATTTTTGATGTCAAGTTGAAGGAGTGGCCAGTGACGAACAGCAGCAAGGGCAAGAAAGAGGTGGACTGACGCCATCTTAGCGACCGGAGAAAATGTATCGCTATAATCAAGGCCAAAGATTTGAGTAAAACTCTTGGCAACTAAACGTGCCTTGAGACGATCAATATGGCCATCAGGTCCAACTTTCACAGTAAAAACCCAGCGACAACCAACTATAGACTTCTCTGGAGGAGCAGAAACAAGGTCCCAAGTGCCATTGGAATGAGGTGCAATCATCTCATCAAGCATTGCTTGGCGCCACCCTGGATGGGAAAGTGCTTCACCTGTGGTCTTAGGAATAGAAATAGAAGAAAGACTAGAAACAAAGGTGAAATGAGGTGAAGAAAGACGGTCATAACTCAAAAAGGTATAAAGAGGATAAGGGTTACGAGTAGTACGTGTACCTTTTCTTTGAGCAATGGGAAGAGTCTCTGATGAAGGATCCGGAGGGGAAGAAGCAACAGCAGTGGGCGATGAGTCAGCAAGAGTTGAGTCGACAGGAGGCACAGTTTTGCGACGCTGATAGGTGAGAAGTGGACGGTCCTCAGGTATAGAAGCAATAGGTTGCTCATCTGGAATAGAAGCACCTGCAGCTGGCAAAGACAAGTCAAGAAAAGGGACAGGAAGTACATGATCAACCTGTGACATCTGAGATGGGATAGAATTAAAGGGTTGTTGATCAAGAAAAGTGACATCAGCGGAAACTAAGTAACGCTTAAGGTCGGGAGAATAACAACGATAACCCTTTTGAAGACGAGAATAACCAAGAAAGATACACTGAAAGGCTTTGGATGTTAACTTATCCTTACCAGGAGTGAGATCATGAACAAAACAAGTACAACCAAAGACATGTGGAGTTAGAGGATAAAGAGGAACATCTGGAAGCAATAGATTATGAGGAATGTCATTGTGGAGCACAGATGAAGGCATGCGATTGATGAGAAAACAAGAGATGAGTACAACATCTTCCCAGAAGTGAAGGGGAACCTGCATATGAATAAGAAGGGTACGGGCAGTTTCAATGAGATGTCTGTTTTTACGTTCAGCCACCCCATTTTGTTGTGGAGTGTGAGGACAAGTAGTTTGATGTAAAGTACCTTGTGTGGCCAAGAAATTAGAAAAATCAATAGAAACATATTTCTTAGCATTATCACTACGTAGAATACGAATAGAAACACCAAATTGAGTATGGATCTCAGTAGAAAACTTTTTATAAATGGAAAATAGCTCGGAACGATTTTTCATTAAATAGGTCCAAGTGCAACGGGAAAAATCATCAATAAAGGTAACGAAATACCGAAAACCTAAGACAGACAAGGTACGACTTGGACCCCAGATATCTGAATGAACAAGAGAGAAAGGGGCATCAGCTCGTTTATTGACTCGACTGGCAAAAGAGGAGCGTGTATGCTTCCCTTGTTGACATGACACACAATCTAAAGACTGAAGACCGGACAAAAGAGGAACCATTTTCTGCAACTTTGAAAGACTTGGATGACCAAGGCGACTGTGGATAAGTTGTGGAGATTCTGTGAGAGAGCATGCTACTGAAGGACGAGGCACATCCAGATAATAAAGCCCTCGTGACTCACGACCCACTCCAATCATTTTCCCCGTACCCGGATCCTGCACAGAAACAGAATGGTTAGAGAAAGTAATGGTGCAAGTGAGAGAGTGGATCAACTTACTAATAGAAATTAAGTTATAAGGGATGCCAGGAATGTAATAGACAGATGTCAGGGCCAAGGTAGAGGTCGGACGAGCTTGTCCAATCCCACGAACTGGGGCTTTGGTTCCATCTGCAAGGGTAAAAGACGGTAAATGATCAGAATAAGTAAGAGATGTAAAGAGTTCCTTATTACCACATAGATGATCGGTAGCACCGGAGTCAAATATCCAAGTGCCAAGTGATGTAGAATGAGAAACACAAGCAACAGGATTACCAGTATAAGGCTGAGACTGAGGAGAAGCCTTCCTGAGAGGGGTTTGGAGTGCAGCATAGTCCGAACCTGAACCAAATGATGCATTGTCTGACTGAGCTATATTTGCAACAATAGGGAGAGTTAACCTCCGAGAGATCAGGAGATGCTGCTGCCATTTAAAGATAAAATATAAAAGCCGTAAACGAAGGCAAACGATATCCAATCAAAAAGAACCACGCGTCTAAGGTCAGACCCACAGAGAAACAATCACAGATCCAGAAAGGGGAGGAGAAGGCGAGCTTCTCTGTCCAAGGCCGGCCGGAAAAAAGCCGCCGGAATAGTGCTCACACGCCGGCAGAAGGTGGCGCGTGAAGCCCACGCGCAGAGAAGATAGGTGGCGCGTGACGGCGCGTGGGAGATGCGTTGCTGACCGGACCACCACAGACCTGGTCGCCGGGAAGAGAGGGTCCTGATCGCGTGAAGTTTGGTCGGAAAAGTCGCCGGAAAAAGTCTCTGGTTGCCTGAACAGTGATTCTGACGGCGGGCGGTGGTTCCGGTGGCCGTCGGAGGTGCTGACGCGTTTGGAAAAATCACTCAGAGGTTGTTTACAGCCCTAGAAGGCTTGCCGGAAGGACGCACGGCAAGAAAGAGGACTCCTAAGCAGTGGGCTTAGGTTTTAAAGCAAAAAACAAGGTTTCTAAGCGGAAGCGAGGGTTTCCAGAACGAAAGAGCTCTGATACCAACTTGAATATAAAATAATAGAAGAATAATATGTTGTGTATTGATCTGTGTCAGAGAGTTACAATATATAGAGACCCTAATGGGCTTAAGTGAAAGGCCCAAACCTAATCCTAATACAGTCAAAATACAGTCAGAATATTTACGGATAAGACGGAATCCAATCATATCTAATCATATCTAATCATATCATATCTAATATTCTAACAAAGATTTTATTATAAACAGTTTTAAATGTTAAGGAAAATTTGTAATGTATGGCACTGTTTGTGATAGAAGAAAGTATTTGGATACTGGAGTAAAAATTCATTTACAATGATGTGATATTTCAAACTGAAAGATTTTAAAGTTAAGTTGAAGATATCAAATTTAAATCAAAACTAGATGAGAATATTGGAGATATGAGACATTTTAATTCTAATAATACCTACGACTAAAACATCATAGTATGAGATGGTTTGAACTTTAAATTATAAAACAGGTGATGTTGAAGGATTTTGCTAAAGGGAATCATCAAGCAATAGATATGGGCAAAGGACTATTATATGAATATAGGGACCCTAAATAAAATATTCCATCCCTTTAATTTGTTAGTGTTATGTATGTGATGTGTTTTCCTTTTTTTTTTTTTTTACATGTATAGATTTTCGATAGTGGATCACTTGAGGGGCCACATACTTCGTTTCAAGTTCGTAATGTTCAAGTTTATGGAGGTTTTGTTCTTCACATTGGTTCTAATGGGACTGGTATCGCTGTTGGTGACAAAGTAGTATGTAAGGTAAAATTTTATACTTTTATAGATTTCTGCATGATTTTAAATTCCTTCTTTATTTGTTTACTTCCCTGCTTACTTCAAATACCTCCTTGTTTAATTGGTATCTTTCATTACTTTTTGGTGCATTTGTATTCCTCCTTATTTATTTGCTATCTCTCATTACTTTTGCAGGTTGATTATGGAAGGCGTACCCTTATAGCCCCTAACCATACCTGCACACACATGTTAAATTTTGCTCTCAGGGTATGTTGAAGACACCATTGAATAAAGCATTACTCATTCCATTCTCGGATCTGTGTGTGTGATGGTTGAAATTTCTTATGATGAATGCAGGAAGTTCTTGGCAATCATGTTGACCAGAAAGGATCTATTGTTCTTCCTGAAAAATTAAGATTTGATTTTTCTCACGGTAAGGTGAATTTAGTTGGACTGTTAGAATAATCTGAATGTGAAGTTATTTATTATGCTTCAATGAATAGGCAAGCCTGTTGATGCTGATAATTTGAGGAGAATTGAGTCAATTGTTAATGAGCAAATCAAAGCTGAATTGGATGTGAGTGCAAAGGAGGCAACTCTTGCTGAAGCCAAGCGTATCAATGGTTTGCGAGCTGTTTTTGGAGAAGTGAGTAGTGTAAATTTGAATATCCTTTCTTGTATTATCCAGGATCATGTTCTTCATTATTCTGCTTTGATGTAGGTTTATCCTGATCCAGTTAGAGTTGTGTCGATTGGACAAAAAGTTGAGGATCTCCTTGCTGACCCCGAGAATGAAAAATGGTTATCTATTTCATCAGAATTATGTGGTGGTGAATATCCTAGCTATTAGCTAATGTTTCCTTTGAAGATTTCTTTCTGAGTTTCTTTTGGAGATTTCATTTTTACTTTCTTTCTGAGTTTCTTTTCGGGATTTCATTTTTACTTGATGATATAGGTACCCATATTTCAAATACCCGAGAGGCTAAAGCTTTTGCACTTTTGTCTGAGGAAGGAATTGCAAAAGGAATTCGCAGGATAACAGCTGTCACTACTGAACGTGCTTGTGATGCGATGAAAGTGGCAGATGAATTTGAGCAGCAAGTAGATGATGCGGCTAAGTTAGAAGGAAATTTGCTGGAAGAGGTTGGTGTTGTGTATGTGGGTTTCTGTTTGTCTAAATTTTTGTAGCATTAGGCTTGTGTTTTTTCCATTCTAGTTGGTTTGCCCAGTTCAACCAATTGAATTCTGAAATGTCTAGCTCAGTTCATAGCTAATGACTGAAGAGGTCAAAGTCAACAACTGGCTTAACCATCCGCCAAAGTGAAACCAATTTAGGTATAGAGTGAACCTTAGAATTGCTAATTGTTAAGCAGAGGTATCAAGCTAATTATTGAGCCTATAAAATTCCAAGTTTGTACCTAATATGAAGGCCTAGTGGAGCCTATTCAATATTGTGGATAGTATGTAAATACTCATGAGCATGAAACCTCAGTTGAATTACTTAAGTGAGGAACAACTAAATACATCTGTTATGGCCATGGTTGTCAAACTCACGAGTAAACTCGCAAACTCGGACGAGTTTACGCTTCTGGTCACCCTCAACGTTCCTGTTTCCATGCGAACTCGCTTTTGGCACTCAAATGGTAGAAAGCCGTGTTTTTTGGCAAACTCTTAAGCTCGTACGAGTTTAACGAGTTCAAGGAAATGGAGAGTGACCCATGAACCCGAAAATTTGACCCAAAACCCATCTTATAAATGGGTTTTTTAAACACAAGAAACCCTAATACCTGGTTTCAGCCGCCACGTACTGCTCAGTGAGGTCGCGCGACTCTGTCTGCTTCGTCCGATGTGCTTTGTCGTGCTGGATCGTCTTCTCCAACGTGCTTCCTCATCGTCTGCAGCTTCTCCGACGTGCTTCATCGTCGTTCGCAGCTTCTCCGACCATCTTCTCTCTTTGTCGCCGTCGCGATTGGTGTTCTCTACCTCAGTCTCTTCTCCGTTTCATTTCTTTCTTCTTCTTCTTTGTTTGCCTCTGTTTCGTTTATTTTTATTTTTCTCTGCCTCTGTCTCTCATTTGTTTATAATTTTTTTTTCCTATTTTTAATTTTCACCAATCCCTGTTTGCTTTTATTTTTTTTCTCGTTTCTTTTTTTTTTCGCTTCCTCTATTTCTCTATTTCTCTATTTCTCTGCTTCAATACCTTTTTTTTAAAAAAAAAATATTCTTTTTAATTTTTTGCCTCTGTTTCGTACATTTGCTGCCACACGCCAACGCCACACCACATGTATATTTGATAAACCAAATGTGGGATAAACCAAATTACCTTTTTTTTTTTCTCATGTTTGCCTCTGTTTTGTTTTATAATTACTGGGAAAAATAAAATTAGTCCACTAACAATTATTTTGATTGTTGTTTGAATTAAACTTGCTTATTATATTACTTTATATGCATGTATAAATATAATTTATATACTTTGTTACGATTCAACGATCCGTGTTACGATTCTGCGATTTACGATTTTGGTTCACCCTTCCGAGTTTGTGTAAACTCTCGAGTTTGACAACCTTGGTTATGGCATTGGAAGGTCCTCTCTTCTTGGCTTTGGGGATCCAAAAAGATGTAAATTTGTGCTGCTAGAATCGATACTAGACTGTGTTTTCATGTTTTGTAATAAGTTCAATTTATTTTCTCGGCTCCTTTTACACTGTTCAAATATGTAGAATATGTATTTGTATGTTGACTTCTCTCGGCTTGCCTTGTGTGTGCAGCACTTGTACTGTACTACTAGTACATGGCATAATCTGAATTTATAAATACAGTAGTTTGGAGCCTAACAACTGATGTTAGTCCATACCCTCTTTTATAGGATTCTCTCTTGCTCTCTTTTTCTCTTTCTCTAAGTTATTGAACCTGGTTATCCTAGCAGATAGATATGCAGCATATGCCTCTATTCCAAAATCGTAATTAGTTAATTTTCTGTTTCCCTTTTGTCACAGAAAGTTTCATCTCTGAAAAGCAATGTGGAAACGTTATCAATTCCTGCAGCCAAGAAAGCTGACATCAAGACCAGGATAGTCCGGCTTCAGGTATAATATGTATACATGGAATTTTTTATTTTTGGGTACATAAGAAGGGCTAAAGCCTTGTATACATGGAATTAATTTGCGAGCATTATGCTTTTTCCCCGGTTTCACTATTTTCAATTTTAATTGTCATCCTTTTATTTGCTCATGCATGAAGTCCTATATTGTAATAATGTCATATTTTTCGTAGGATCAAGTGAGAAAAGCACAAAAGCAGGTTGCTGAAGAAAACAAACGTAAAGCTATAATGATCACAGCTGAGAAGGCTGAATTAGCTGCTTCAGATGGGAAAACTTTTTGCATATCTCAAGTTGACGTTGGTCTGGATGTAGCTGCAGTTCGTGAAGCAGTTACAAAAGTCATGGACCAGAAGGTAATTGCTGATTCTTCATTTATTAAGAATCTTCTTGGTCTCCAGCATTGCATTAAATGATCTTATTCTGTGTTGAATTTAATGCATAATATGCTTCGTAGCTTAAATTTTGTCGTCATCATCATATGCATGAATATGCTCCGTGAAATTATGTTATGTGTCTTTGGCAATTATATTCTCTGTTAACTTCAAAGAGTAACTTGTACCAATGCTGGCCGATGAACAGGGGTTGTCTGTGATGGTTTTTAGCACCGATGAATCTACAAACAAGGCTGTAGTTTGTGCTGGGGTGCCAGAGAAAGGAGATAAAGGTAAACTGGATGTATCAGAGTGGTTGAGTAATGCTTTGGGGCCTCTAAAAGGGAGATGTGGCAAAGGAAAAGGTGGTCTTGCAACAGGGCAGGTTAGTATTTGACTGATTTATCTAATTGTTGCACAGGAGTACAATTTGATTTTAGTAAATACTAAAATAGCATGGAAATTTTCAATTCTTTATATTACATATATCCTTTGTTGTCCAATAACCTATGCCACTTAAGCATTAGTTTGTGGTTTGAGGATTTTGTTGGTGGGGGGAGAGCATATTAGTTTATTTACTTTGAAATGCTTTTGCTCAAAAGCATTTTAAGATTGCTTGATTTTGGACATTTCGAATTTTTGATGACATCAACCATCAGCAACTCAGGAATATTTTTCATAATTGGAATTATCATGTAGCATGTCGACTTGTTAAAAAGAAAATGTTCATCAATTCTGGATGCGTAGCTGTTTTTTATATTATATCTTACTGATTTGTGTGCGACCTACCCCTTTTCAGGGTACAGATGCTTCACATGTGAATGAGGCTATGGATCTTGCAGCAAAATTTGCATCAATGAAATTGATTTAAGAGTGTATTGCAGTATTTCCTTCCTGGGGTGAAGGCATGATACAATGGTTTTCTTTCGTCTGATATAACCATACAGAAAGGGAAGGGCAATTTGAAGTGACTGTTAAATCTGGATGAGTTGAATAGACTTCTAATTTATAGTGTCTTGAGTATTCTTTTGGTTGATACAAACGGGTGCCTAGATGGCGAGGAAACATTTAGTTTTGTATATAAAAGATCGCAAATTGTTCCACAATACAATTACAATTACAATTACAATTACAATTACTTTGATTTAAGCAGGCAATAGAATATCAAGATATTCTGAAATGTTTGATCGTCACTTTTTTAAAGGCATTTATTTGTTGGTTTTATTATTTATGTGCCTTTGAATTTTGACGATTTCAGCATTTCATTTTTAATAAACGATCCATCACGTATCTGCCCACCGTCCTTGAAGCAAATTATATCCTAGAAAGACAAAATTGTACCTATTTTTCATTTTTCTTAATCAAATAAATTAAAACGAATCACTTGGTAGATAGTTGAGTTCAGAATTTTTGTAACCAAAATAGATGAAACAAAAGTGGATTGCATGTTATCAGCATTAAAATAGTTACTTATTTTAGTGGTGTACACGATTCTTTTAGTGGTATACACGAATCAATTTTGACAAACTGGAACATGAAAACCTGTCAAAAATGAAAGAAGTCAGATAAAATCAGTGAGATTTTGTTTCACCAAAACTAACACTTTTATGGCAATATATTTTCTCATAACATAAAAAGAAATTAATGAGATCTACTTATTTTCTTTCTTTTCTTTTTTTTGGGTTCTATCTATGTTTTTGTATGTTGAATAAGATGATTTATTTCAGGGTTTTGTTAATCTCTTTTTACATAAGATAGATATCTTATTTTGTAGAAAGAAAATGGATGAGTCCTACAGTTATAAGAAAAAAGAAGAAAAAGAAAAAGGTGAAGTGCGAAAATCGAAGTGAGAGAGTAGGAGAGAAGTTATCTTATGTAAAAGGAGAGTAATATTTTCCTTTATTTCATTTTCATGCAACATGAGAAATTGGGAAAACATTTTCTCTTTTTAAAGGAGAAAATTTTCTCCTACTAGTGACTCATAACATAAGTGGGTCCCTACTTAATTTTTTTTTCTCTACACTATTTTGTAGGCCCCACTTATACTATGAGTCTTTAGTAGGAAAAAGAATTTCTCCTTTAAAAAGAGAAAATGTTTTCTCTAAGAAATTATATCCTCCACTTTTATTATGATAATCTGAACCAAATTGATGGGTTTATTATTGATAATTTAAGTTTGAGTGAAAAAATCTCACATCATGTAAAAATGGACTAAGCAATAAATATGTAAGTGGAATGATCTATGAACTCAATACTTTAAAATTTTATTTTGGGTTGAAATGTGGTATTGTTATATTTTTTTGGGATAGTTTGTCTTATAGTCTATTGAAATTGATATCTTAGTTTGTGAGTGGGTTATAATCATACTTAAGAGGAAGAATATTTATACATTTAAGTAGAATTGCCATGAATTAAATTGATTGGTTGATGCGGAATAAATGTTCCGTTTGTAGTGAAATATTTTTTATTTCAAAGTTGTTTTCTAAGATAAATTGTGTTAGTTTTTTTTTTTTTTTTGATAACATTAAGGGGCGAAGCCCCAAATTGCGTTAGTTTTATATTAGATTTTTATGTCATACAGGAATTTTATTTAATAACTCAATGTCAAACTATATTGCAAGTATTACAATTTTTTCAGTTAAAATTATAACTATTTTCATAAATTAAAATATTATTTTTTATATTTTACAAAACCTGTTTCTTATATGAAAAAATTTAACTCTCAATAACTATAATATTTTTAATGAGTGGTACCATTGAATATTTAATCAAGATTTTAAATAAATAGATAATTTTCTTTATATTTAAAAATTTGATAAATCTCATAATATTTGAAATTTTGATGATTTCAATAGATTTGTTTCTTTTTTTATTATTATTAATTTTGATTCTGTATAACTTTTATAATAGAAGACACAAATAGTTAAATACGATACCGTTTCAGAATCTCAAACGACGCGAAAAACTGAAGAAGGTGAAGGTGTTCAACCTGGTTCCGAATCAAATAAAACAAGAGGAGTTTGAGTTGAAGAGCTTCAAATTCAAATACAGAGAAAGTGTTTATACAAAGCAAAATCAGCTTCTGATGGCGAAAGAGGGAACCGACATTGATGACGAAGTAAGTGTCACGTTCGATGCTATGGAAGAAGAAGAAGAAGAAGAAAATGCAGAGGAGGAAGAAGATGGAGGAGAAGACATGGACGAAGAAGACGAAGTGGAAGGAGAGTATACATTCAGGTTCAAAAATGGTATGAGCCCTTTGGACTTTGTTGATAACAATGATTCTGGTGTTCAACGCTACCAGCAATTCGAGCGCCTTGAGTACGAAGCTCTCGCCGATAAAAAGCGAAAAGCGATTCAGCAAAACGAACCGTAATTTCCTCTTTCTAATTGCTTTCCCTTTAGGTTTCGCCATATTAAGCCCTAATGCCATGGGTTGGATTAAGTGCTTATTATGATTGATCATTTGAACTTCATATATGCTGTTCAATCCGCTTAGGAAGGGAATATTCGGTTGTTACCATTAGCATGGGTTTTGTTTATTTTTATATTTATTTTTTTAATTTATTTTTTTTGTTGTCATTGTGCTAAATTGTGCTATTTACTTTAAACTTCAAAGTAGTCAACCTTGTTTGGTTATACTTTAATCTATGCTTGAAATGGATTCAACTTTGTGTTCAGTTGATTTATTGATTGAGTACTGTGTATGTGCAACTAAGAATGCCGCCATTATGCACATGTCCATCAGAAATTGTAACAAATAAGCTAGTTAGTAATAGAACTTCTTTTTATTTTAAAAAAAAAATTGTTTTAGAGACAAAAAAGTTGAAGTATAACTACTGGGGGTTGAGATATCTCTAAAACAGAAAAGCTTAGATCCTACAAGGAACATGAAAGAAAATTTCAGTGAACTAGTAAGGATGAGTCCCGATTATGAGTTCTGATACAAGTGTTGAAGGGTTTTAAATAAATTGCTGCTGTCACTGGCTTTTATATGTTTAATGGCTCTAAATGCAGTGAAGGAACTTCTTGTAAAAAGGCAAGGGTAGATGATATTTCTGAGGCAAGCATGGCTGAGATAATGGAAACAATGAATTACGGTGTGCGCAGGAGATCGAGAAAGGTATGATACTATGATATGCACATGATCCGTAATGTTTGTTCCACATCATGATAATAGAGTCTTCATATTATTTTGGCGCTATACCTGTACACAAGTGTGTATAATGGAGAACCCATATGTACTTTTAAAAGGAAAATTGATAGTTGACCATTGTGTCAGATTGCAAAGTATAATTTATTTTGGTTCTTTTTTTCTTCCACATAAGCAAAGAGTATCCTGAGAGAAGTTGATAGCCTTCATTTAATTCATTTTTAAAAAAGTAGGATTACAGGTAATAGTCTCTAGCAATGGAATGGACAACAGAGAATACATTTGGTGTTATGGTTTTGGAAAAAAAATTAAGATTTATGTTCATGCCAATAACATTTTTTGCTCATAGCTGTTTCTGGGGAGTTTCTATTTTATATATGCTGGTCAGCATTGCTGCATTCTTGATTTTTTTCTTGTTCCTTGTGTTCATGAATTTTCTGTTTTAGATGATAGGTTTTCACTAATTTACTTTTACATCTCTATCCTTGTAAGCTTTTGGTCCCTTATTTTCTTATGCATATAATGCCATAGAAAGGATGTGGGTGAAAGTTGTAAAAAAATAAGCATGTTCAGTTACAAGTTATGTAACTACCTGATTTTTAGTTTTTGACATAACTTATATGAACCTCTTCAATATTGTTTATCTTCCTGATGCAGCCTAAAAAAAGAGGTAGGAGAAAAGGATCAAAGAATAAACTCAACCCTCAGCTAACACGAATGCTGGGTGATGCCACTCTTCACTATGCCTGTGGCCGTAATGACCAGGTACGTTATTCTGTCATGCGACAATGTAACACCCCAAATTCTGACAATTTATAATAGCATAAATAAATTCAATATTTTTATAAATAACAGCGGAAGTTCAAAATAATCGAATTTGGGAAGTGTTACCGCCGCACCTGTACAGGGACAAGTGCAAGGCTAACTCTATACATTCAAATCAAAATCTAAGACTACAATTTTTTTTTTATACATAATATTTATGACAGCTAGAAATCCTGAGTCGTATCCTCACTGTCCACTGCTAGCCCGATTCCTTGCCACCTGATTTATTGAAAATCTGCTCCCCCGCAGCCGCAGGATCATTGCAGTCAAACAATCACAAACAGTCAGCAAAGCTGGTAATCCCAATCAAAATACAAAAATAAATAAATAAATAAATAGAACTCATAATAATTAAATCAAGTAATATAACTCAAAAATTCAAATCAAGTATCAACTCGTTATTAATTATATTAATCTTTATTTAGTCCATTTATTGTATTTAGTAAGGGTAATTTATCAACTAACATATTCAGCACAACATTAATCATAATATTACATAAATGGTAATATTCACAACTCAATGACATTCATCATAATCAAATCAAATAACATTTCATTATTAATCATGTTTAAGTTCATTGTACTTAGTGGGAAGAGAACCATGGTAGACCCGGAAAACCCTGCCAGTCTACCCCGTGACCCGGGAAAAAACCACTGTTACCAGCCACGTATAATCAAAATTGGCCATAATCAATTCACATTTTCCTAGTGTGCACACCTCTTCCCAAAGTTGCTACTAGTACCCCGGGAAAAAACCACTGTTACCAGATACCACTTTGGGAAGAACAGATATAATCTTTTTCACATCAGTTTCACATCGGAGGCATAAAGCCCAAAAGTTGTGTTCATCACCTTGGGAGGTACCATCCCAAAGCTATCCTCCCACTATTAATTTATTCAATCACATACAATCAATTCAATCTTGTCACGATTCTCATAATTGTCAAACAGTTTTCATGATTTCCACATCAATTTAATCAAGATTGTAATTTCCAAAATGAATCTTTCAATAATATCATAATTTCCAAATCCATTATCCAAGAATATCATAATTTTCATATTCAACATCTACCAGGGTAAAATTCAAGTCCAATCATCATATCATAATTTTTCAAATCAAAATTCAAATATTCACATCTATTAGGGTAAAGCCAAAATCCAATAATTTAATTTAAATACCCTAAGGGTACATATAATAAATGAAAACATTCTAAAATTTCCTAAGGATTAAGATTACATATACATCAAACATATAACTATCTGAAAGATTAGGACACACCCAATAAAATTTCATACACAACAAATCTACAACCACCTAGAGATTAGGATTATCTGGTCTCCGTTTTCGCTAACTTCTAGAAGAAAAGAGTAATTTGGGGCAGAGAACCGGTTGGTAACCAGAAGAGTATAAAATAAATTAAACTAAGTTTTTGAACTAAGAAGAGAGAATAGTAGAGGAGAAATGTTGAAGAGTGAATTGGTTTGGTTAGGCTAGACCTCTATTCATAGTTGAAGTTTAGGGCTTACACATTACTGACTCAATGCTGACTCATCATATCTAAACAATTTATGTTTGTTGACTCATCATATCTAAACAATTTATGTTTGTTGACTCATCATATCTAAACAAATTACTAATCAAACATAAATACATAAATCACCAATCAATTAATAAATCAATTAATCATAATTTATCATCTAATATATATATATATATAATTATATATTATCACATAAATAAAATAATATTACTATTATTATCTTACCTCTTATTATTTTAACTATTATTAACTCATTAATTAAAAATATTAAATACCAATATTATTAATTACAAAAATACTAAATATCATTATTATCCAAAAATATTTATTATTATATTATTATTATTATTATTATTTTATTAAAAGAAAATATGGGTGTATTACATTCTACCCTCCTTAAAAGAAGTTTCGTCCTCGAAACTTAAAAGTTTGAACTCCTCAAATTAACTAAAAGGCATAAGGTTAAAGTTAATAAAAATATGGGGTATTACAGACAATCTATAGCTTCTGGCACTGGAGTTTTGGTAATTGCTGTCGCAGTTCTCAAGTATCTTCAGGGAAAATTGGTGGATAAATAAGTTTTTGCACTTACTTTATTTATTTATTTTTTGAGGATGGTCTTCTGCAATAAAGTACCTTGACATAGATGATAATATTTCTCTTTGTGTAGCCACTTTCAGCATATGATCTTCCGATGCAACCTGGGGTATTGGATGCTAATGTTTCTTTTTATGTACTTTTTTGGTATCCTTGTAGCTAATGTACACTGGTTTACTGCTCAAAATATTCCTATTTTCTGATAAATAACATAAGAGTTAAGATAGTGCTCAAAATCCAAGTTCATCAAGTTGATGATGTATTCGCGCTAACTCACTAGTGATCTAGCTGCAACACTCTTATGTATTACTTTTCCAAGAGGCAAGGTTGCTTCCTCCTAAACACATTAGCTGGAAGTTGCATTCCTGTCTATTGAAATGCTTTCTAACAGTACCCATTTCTATTTTTTTCCATCTTCCAAAATAATAAGTGGAGTTATTAATGCTTGATGGCGTACGAGCTGGGTGTTTAGTTTTTCTGATTCTGCATGCTTTCTGTGTGTGTTTAAGCTTGATATACATTATAGACTTTACTGTTGCTTTAACTTTTCGCCAATTAGTTATGCATTTTGCTCTGTTGGCTTTTTGCAGGCAAGACATGTCTTGCATGAAGTTGTTAGGCTGGCACCAAATTTGCCTGACTCGTATCACACCCTTGGACTTGTCTATAGTTCACTTGAGGATTATAAAAGAGCTATGGATTTCTACATGATTGCTGCTCATTTGACTCCAAAAGATTCATCTCTTTGGAAATTGCTTTTTACCTGGTCCATGTGAGACGGTTCTTCATTTTTATTGCCATCATATTTTTGTGTAGCTATTCTTCTGAAATATTCAGTTGTATGAATTTATATTCCCATTCTAATCATGAAATTGAATCAAGTAATGTATCCTTAATTAAAATAAATGACCTTTGTATGCTATGTATTAATGGAGAATATGTTTCATTATTTACTTCAATTTACATTCCAAAATATCTCTCCACTGTATTTATCTCATTGGAGTTTGTAATCATTTCTAAAATAACTAAGTTTATGCTTGTATTCGATTTAAAAATGCTTTTATATATGAAAGAAATAGTTTAGTTACTGAATTGAGAACCTTTTTGAAGTGCAGAGAACAAGGTGATATTGGTCAAGCCAGTTATTGTCTTTCAAAAGCAATAACAGCTGATCCCAAGGATGTTACTCTTAGAAATCATCGTGCAATGCTTTATGTTGAACTTGGAGATTATCAAAAAGCTGCTGTGGCATATGAGCAAGTACATCAACTCAGCCGTGAGAATGTTGATGCACTAAAAGCAGCAGCCAAGGTTTGTCTTTTCCTCCAATCCAGATTTGATATTGATGGGCTATAATTAGTGGGCCCAAGTTCAGCAATGCAAAAGAGTCCATAGTAGTTAGTTAGAGGAGAGAGATGTTGTTATATAAAATGATTTGGGGGTGGGGTTTTCAGTATGCATGTATTCAGAATTGGTTAGTGGGAATTTGAGAGACCTCTAGGGAACTCTTGAGCCTAGGTGTTTGGTTTGAGGGGGAGTTGAGGCTTTCTTGGGGTTTATTTTCTGCATATTAGTGTATGTAAAAGAGGCATGACCTCCATTATCTCTATAATTTCAATGTTATATTTCTGGTTCCATCAATTTGGTATCAGAGCATTTCCGATCTAGGAGTGCTTCTGGTTCAGATCTACAAAAAAAAAACAAAAAAATGGAGAACAAAACCAACAGATATCTTGAAGCAGTGGAGAAAGCCAGCACGAAGGATGTCATGGAATTGTTGCGGAAGATGCTAAAGATCATGGATGCTTGGGAAGAAAAGCGAGAAGCTCAAGAAGAAGCAAAACACGATCAGAAAATCGAAAAAGAAGAAAAAGAAAAAAAAGATGAAGACGCAGAAAACGTAACAGAGCCAGCAAAAGAAGAAAAATCAGGTGTTGAAGAAGACAGATCCAAAATAAAAGAAGAAGACGAAACAAAAGAAAATATAGATCCAAAATAAAAGAAGGTATTCTGTCAGAGAAACAAATCAACGAAAAAACAAAAAAAGAAGAAGAGATCAAAGAAGCAGATCTAAATACAGGTTTGAAGAGGGAGATTTCCACAAAATTAAGGCTGGGTGTTCCCAGCGAGATCAGCAAAACGACGATGCAGATTGAAGGTGTGGAAGAACGTGCGTTTGAATTAGGGAGTTTGAAACAGGAGATAAGGGCGGAGCTCCGCCTGCACTCACCGGAGGACTTGGGAAGCATGATGTTAATTGCAGGGGGAACAACCGACAAAAACAATCCCACCCAAGGTAGGGTGACGGCGGCGAGCGGCGGCCAGAAACACCGACGACGAACGCGATGTAGAAGATTAACTCAAGAGGAGATGGACTTGAGCGGAAAGAACGAGGGGCTGGGTTATGAACAAGAAGGGTCGTCAGAGGCAACAAACGACGGTGACAGGCGAGGAGCGAGTTTCCGACGACTGACTGCAGAGAACGACGACGGAAGTGACTGGCGCACGCGGTTCCGGTGGCTGTCGGCGGCGGAAGTTCAACTGAGCTTTGGAAACTCACAAAGACTATGGATGGTGCTTGTGGATGGTGATGGAGTAACGTTAAAATCACTTAGCTACTCATTTGGGTCAGACCCAATTGGTTTCACCATGGGGTTACATGACCAGACACATTTGGGCTTGAAAAAAGGTGATTGTGGCCCAGAATTTTTGTTTGGAATGGGCCAGCAAAAAAAGAAGAAATATGGAGATGGGAAATATGGAGATATACCCTGTTTCATTGCCAGATATGTGCAGAACGGAGACAAGAGGGCAAGGGGATCCGACAATTTTTCAGTTTCAAGAATGACGGGATCAATGTTCTTCAAGCAATGGGATCCCGGTCCCGGTGGATGTTCAATTACATCTCCTATTCTCTTCCTCACCTTGAGGACAAGGTGAATTTTGAAAGGGAAAGTATTGATGGGCTATAATTAGTGGGCCCAAGTTCAGCAATGCAAAAGAGTCCATAGTAGTTAGTTAGAGGAGAGAGATGTTGTTATATAAAATGATTTGGGGGTGGGGTTTTCAGTATGCATGTATTCAGAATTGGTTAGTGGGAATTTGAGAGACCTCTAGGGAACTCTTGAGCCTAGGTGTTTGGTTTGAGGGGGAGTTGAGGCTTTCTTGGGGTTTATTTTCTGCATATTAGTGTATGTAAAAAAGGCATGACCTCCATTATCTCTATAATTTCAATGTTATTTTTCTGGTTCCATCAGATATGAACATATATTTATTTTTCTATAAATTCAATCCTTTTTTAAATTTATTTTTGTTATCTGAATGATTATTTTCATTTGAAAGTCATGATTTGCCTTTGTGATGCTCTAGAATGTATGTATCTGCTTGTATGTCATATGGCCTTATCTATCATTATAACCCCTTATCAAGGGCGGAGATAGCATCTTTGAAGGGGGGTGGGACAGAGGAAAAAAATGATGTCTGGGAGGGCTAAATTCAAATTATTAATTTGCTTGCAAAATTAGAAGTTTAAAATTTTTCCATTTCAAATAAATTTATAAGATGAGATATTGGACCATATCATAATGAAATCAGACCTTAGCCCAACTCAATCACAACTTGAAAACTAAAAGCAAAATTGGGCTTGGCCAATCACTTTTGGGCTGAAATCAGGCCAGCCTGATTCCCGAAATCACTAATTTTGGGCTTAAACCAGGCTGGCTGACCACTTTCTGGCTGCAATCTGGCCAGCACTGAATTATGATGGATTTTTTTGGTTGCGAGCATTTATCAATGGCAACACTGGTTCTTACTCAGCTGGCATTGTGTTTTAGAAATACTGTTCAGGAGGAATTATTCATATTTTGTGGTTGGCTTTCATCGCTGAATTGAATTTATTTTGTTTTCTGTTAGTTCTACCAAAAATGTGGTCAAGTTGACTGTTCAGTTCGCATTCTTGAAGACTATCTTAAGAGTCAACCCAACGGATCAAATGCAAGTGTAGTTGATCTACTGGGTGCCATATTGATGGAAACTAAGGCACATGACAGAGCTCTTCAGCATATTGAACATGCCCAAGTGGTAAATTCAGGAAAAGAATTGCCTTTGAGTTTGAAAATTAAAGCTGGAATATGCCATCTTCATCTTGGAAACATGGAGATGGCTCAGGTGCGTTGTATGCATACTTATAATTGAATTAAATGTGTTTTGGTTGAACTTTGCCACTTGATTCTTACTTGCTTGAACCTTAGAGTATCATGATAGGATTATTGATATTAAATGGTATATATGAATTGGTGTTGAATTGAGACTTCCTCAGTTAGCTTGGATTTTCCCTCCATTTTGTGCATATTTCCTGTGTCGTAGTCAATTTAGGGGTGACCTTGTTACTTATCCTTGATAATATCCCCATGTAAGATATCCCTTTTGAAGTTTGAATTTTGAAAGAAAAATGCAACTTTGTTTTGATTTTCCTATGTTACTTTGTTTTTTTAAATTAGACTTCTAGTCCTTTGTTATATCATTTTTTTTTCTTTTCTAATAAAATGCCTTCTTTTCTTTTGTGAAACTAAAAAAAAAGTTTAGGCTATTAGGCTTTGTACTCCAACACAGCTGTCTCTGTATTTCTCCGTCTCTTCCTTTTCCAAAGCACGGTCTATTAGTTTTTTTGTTAACATTTTGTGTTTTTCACTGGCCTCATTTAATACAATGATGAATTGCCACCAGACGTGTCTAAGGGAAATGGCGGTATATTAATCTTCGTTTTGGTTTTGTGTTATGTACTACATAACATTTTCACGTGATTAGCAGGTTCTCTTTAATGATTTGAAACCAGAGAATGCAAGCGAGCATGTTGACTTGGTCACCATGGTTGCAGACTCATTAATGGATCTTGAACATTATAATTCTGCACTGAATTATTATTTGACGTTGGAAGGAAATAGTGGAAATGAAAATGTATGGTAACTCCTTCCTTTGTATTGCAATTCTCTTACTGTTTTGATTTTATACTGGTAGTTTTCTCGAGTAGTTGACTTAATATTTTCCAGTCTTGCAATTTGATATTGAGCTGTACACATAGGGTCTTTAAAAACATTTCCAGTGCTTCAATTCACTGACCCTTTTAATTGACTCTATGTATAAATTATTTTCATATGTTCTCTTAAAAGAAAAGAAGTGATCTTATGCTAATATTGGTAGAGCCTTTTAGAGGACTGAGGGTTAGATGAATGGTATTGCTCATATGAATTAAATGAAATACTTTACTGTTTGCAATTTTACCTTTTTTATTTTATTTTTCTCATTTTGGTTGCATGATACTTTTGAGCTAGTTTAGAATCTATTTTCTACTGTATGTCTTTCAATATCAACATTATCTTATCAGGATAATATGATAATCATTGAACTTCTTTCTTGCAGGGTCATCTGCATCTGAAAATTGCTAGATGTTACCTATCCTTGAACGAAAGGTCACAAGCAATTATATTCTTTTCCAAAGGCAAGGTTTAATTTTTATTAATAATGGTATTTAGGCAAATAATACTTAATGAGAACCACTTCCCTCTTGGTTTTAAATACATGAAATGAAATCCAGCATTCTAGCTGGTGCTGAAGTTTCTGAAATGAATGTTTCCATCAATATCTTTTAAATTTGGTTAGAACCTTTTTTCTTTGTAAACTCTTTGGGAGAGTAGGTTGGGAGGGCAGAGTCGGTAACTTCAGCTCTGATTGTTCTTTTCTTTGCTTCATTTTGTTTTGTTTTGTTTTGTTTTGCTTTGCTTTTGTTTTTTTTAGTTTTGTTTTGGTTATTGTTGTTGTTCATTCTGATCAATTTCTGTTACTGAGCAGAACTTCTATTAGATGTAATATTAATCATTCACGTGATTTCATCTAAGAGTTTAAACTTTTGGGAGAGTTGGTTCATGACAAGGTATGAGAGCTTCTATAGGTGGGTCTGTTCATTATTCACACTTTAAGCCCAAGGGCTCTTATGTGAGAGAGCATGTTAGAGATGTAGTATAAAAAAATTATGTGTCTTCATCTAACTGTTTAAGGTTTTGGGAGAGTTGGTTCATGACAACTTCAATCTCTGCAAAGGAGAGATTTCTCCTTGATTATATTATAATTGCAGTATCTATCAATATATTTTCTCCTTGGTCCTGGACTGCAACTTATTCTGCTGCTTCTTTCATATTTCTGGCTTATTTTTTTTGTCCATCATAATGCACATGAAGATCATGTACTTTTTCAGGTATAGATTAATACAGAGCTTTTGAAAATATTTAAGATAATCTGATTTGGAAAGTGTTGCCCATTTTCTTTTACATTGAAAGGCAGCAACATCCCCTTGAAATAAGCTGTTTACAGTTTTTGATTTAATGATTATTGGGGGTGCTTCTTTACTGTAAGCAATTTTTCGTGGTTGGTTTTAAACTTAAAATGGTTTTGGTAGAAACATTCTGGCCAAAGATTTTTGGCATAGTGCAATATAGTACGTAACTCTCCAGTCAGACTGGTGCATTGGTTGGTAATGAATGATCGTTTCTTTAGAGGTGTCTGTCACTTTCTTCTCTCTACTGCTTTGTTCAAGGATGTTATAGCGAGTTTCTATTTCGGGTTTACAAGAGATTGAGCATGCTGCATTCTTGATCTCTTTTATTTTTCTTTTCATTTTCTATTATGGAGGATATATTATCTCATTCCTTTTGTTCTATTTTGCTTCTTTCTAAAATTTCTTGTCTTCTATTTTGAAAAATGTAAGTTATGGTTAATTATTTGTAGTTTCAAAGCCCCTCTTTTTTCATTATATTTCTTTGATAGGAAAGAAAAGAAGATTGTCAAAATTTAAAAGGCTAGTAAATATGTATCACATCCTGTTCTGACTTGGAGTTGAGAATTGAATTGAGTAATTAGAGCATTTTTACACTAGATGCTCGTAGATTGTTTATATCAAGTGCAGGCAATGCAATATTCCTTCTTGTCATTGGTTTCTGATTATTGGTCTGCTGGATAGGTGTTTGCTTTTTTTGCTACTAGTTTTAATATTTATAATCCTCAGTTGCTAAACAGGCTTTTGTTTCAGCTCTTGAAACTCTAGAAGATGATGTTGATGCACGCATAACTTTGGCATCCCTTATGCTTGAACAAGGGAAAGAAGATGAAGCCATTTCCTTACTGTCTCCTCCAAAGGATTCTGGTACTTGCATAAACGTTTTCTTTCTTTGCGATTAAAGTTCTTCTTTGGAGATTTATGTGAGACACATGCAGACTCTGTTGAAGCACATTGTGAAGAGGCAAATAGTTGGTGGGTTGATGTAAGAATAAAACTAAAGCTCTGCAACATATATCGGAATAGAGGGATGCTTGATGACTTTGTGGATGCAATTTTCCCTTTGATACGTGAATCACTGTATGTTGCAACTCTTCGACAAAAGGTAGTATTTGGGAAACTAAATTTTGAGCGCTCTCTCTCTCACTCACACACAAACACAGAGTCTCACATATACATGGGTGCTCACAAACTCCTCTATGTGCATGCATGCTTAGTCCACAACTTGTATTTGCTTTCAGAAGGTTAATGTGTTGATAAATTAGGTGATTTTAACTAGATCTTCAAAAGGTGCAGTTAGGGACTTGTCAATCCATATTTTGGATTTTAACTTGATTTAATAGTTTATATTATTCTCTAACATCTTTTTTCAAAAAAGAAAGTCAATATTGTCATCAATGGTTCTTGATGTAGGGTAAATCAAAAAAGCGCCTCTCTAGAAGAGATCTAGTCGAAAGGGTTAGGGTACTGGATGGTCAGGAGAAGGATAATGTATTTCGAGGATTCAGGCCGATAGCTACACCATCTGATCTGTGAGTATTGTTTCTTGCATATTGTATTATATTTCTAATTCTACTGTCACATGTTCAGTCAGATGTGTTAATCTTATGAGTGATCTGTTAACTAATGCTGTTATTTATGGAAAATTATTAAAGAAAGTTGTAAGTTTTGACCCTTAATTGGAGGATTGGTTCTAGTTGATATATTGCTGTCGAATAGGAGTTTAATTGATTGGCAACCATGTGCACTCTTCCCACTACTATAACTACTGCTGTGGGCTAGAGGCAATGTACGCTTCAGCCTACATTCTTTTTACTTTGTACGTTTCTGTATATATATAGCTCTCCACCGCCTATTTTCACTAAATTGTTCGTCAAAGCTTCAATTCATATCATTTTTTTGGTACAAAATATCTTCATTTTCAAAGAGTTTGGTCGTATGCAACTTTAATGCTTGAACTTTGTGAAATACTCCACTACAATAATAAACTGCATATACAGTTATACACCTTGTACCCAAAGCAAGAGACTAGCTTCAGTCTAGTATGCCCACACTCACTAGATCATTCTTGTTTCTTTTGTTCTCTACCAACATAATAACATAAATCTTTTGTTTTTCTCCTTTTGTGATTGAAAGGTCACGGGTTCGAATTCAGGAAATAATCTTTTTGCAAATATGTAAGGGTAAGGTTGCGTACAAGGATTGCCTTTAACCCACCCTTGCCAATCGGGGTTTAACGGGGAGGTTTTTATTTATTTATGTATAGATGTTATTTTATCTTAGCTTCATAACAGAGTTGCTTATACATAAATCTCTACTTGCTAATTGATGACTAGGAAGCACTGAGACGTGTAAAATGTGAAATATCTATTACCAATATAGATCCCAGACACCCATATATATTCCAGGGAATACTGGGCTATTTCTATTTTTAAAAACTTTACGGCTTCAGATTCAGTTTGGGTATTCCTCAAGTGGGGTTGATAAGGCTTGGATTTTCCGGTAGGATGTTGGAGGTCCCTAACTAAATGGATCCAGCAGAGCTGCCAGACATAATCACATCGTTCAACTTCTTTGCTAGCTGCAATGATCCTATCCTCTCCACAGTCTTCTCTGGCTCCAATTTCTTCTTCTGAGTCCTTGTCAGTGTCGTGTTTCTCGGACTACAAAATCAGAGATAGGTGATTTTCCATGCTTCAAATACAACAATATGAAAAGGATAGACGGCTTCTATCCCTTAGATGGATTTGGTTCTTGCATCTGCATTTCGACAGATGGTTTCTTAGATTCTAGGCTAGGTCAAGGAGCTGATGGACTCATATACAAGGTTGTCAAGAATGAGATCCTACTCAGGATCGGGAGGGGGTGATATAATCCTAAGTCATGGGATCAACACTTATCGTAAGATCCTACCACCTAAGATATAAAATTATATTCAACCATAAATATGCATATAAAATAACTTATGTTATGTCAAGTTAAATTCATAAAAATAATGTAAAAATCATTGGACTCAACTCATAATATAGAAGAAAGCATTTTCTTAAAAAAATGTGAACTATCCCCTAATGCAGCGATCAAATCCCTTCACATATTATAGAAACCTGTATTACAAAAACTCCTAAATGATAGTATTTTTAAAATCAAATCAAATGGTGAGTGAAAAGCATTTAACCCAATAGCCTAAACCTTGCTACAACACTTGCTCTTGCGCTAATGGTATTGACGTATTGTGAACAGTAATAGAAATATCCACTTTAACAGTAACCCAACCACCAAACAATGCTTAGACAGTAACATCCACTTTAACAGAAACATCTACTTGCGTGTGAAAAACATTCATCTACAATAGTCTAATCAGTAACCCCACATTTAACCCGTTAGTTCCCCTCCACTTTAAAAGAAACCTTCCTTACCAGAATGCTTCAATCACCTGGTCGCAGCCACGCATGCAAACCACCAAAGCAGAGAATGAGACCTTGTCTCAAACACAGAAGCCAGCAATCGCATATGAAGAAATTGCAAGACAAAAAACTGAGAGAAGCAATCACAACTCGAAAGATTTAGGGCTTTCCAATGTATTTTCAGTGAATTTATGTTCATGGGTAAAATAAACCGATCGTGGGGTCCTGCATTTTGTGCTTTTTATTACTTAAGATTGGATAATTGTGTGTCTAATACGAGCACATAGGGAATATATTTATATTAATACAAAACCTAATCTATCATATACAAGATGTGGGACTATTCTATTATATACACTTGAACTATTCTAACAACTACTCTAACACTCCCCCTCAAGTTGGTGTGTATATATTGTAAACACCCCAGCTTGTTACAAATGGATTCAACCCATGGACTTCTAAGGGCTTTGGGGAAGACGTCTGCGAGTTGATCATTGGAGTTGACAAATGCCGTTTTGATTTCTCCCGACTGAATCTTGTCTTCAATGAAGTGATATCGATCTCTATATATTTGGTTCTCTAATGAAATACAGGATTAGATGATATATGTAGCTCAACTTTATTGTCACAAATGAGTGTCATGGGCTGTTTATGTTCACAAAGATGGAGCTCCCAAATCAACTGCTTTAACCAGATTAGCTCGCAGGTAGCATCTCCTATTGCACGATACTCGGCCTCTGCACTAGATCGGGCGACAATAGTTTGTTTCTTACTTTTCCTCCAAAAAAATTTCTATATTTCATCTTCAAAGATCAGCCTCTGCACTAGATCAAGCGACAATAGCTCGCAGGTAGCATCTTCAGGTCTCCTCAAAAAGAAAAAATAGCCTGAAGTAGAGCGCTTATTCGAGGGTGATCATGCCCAATCGATATCTGAATAACCACAAATTTCTATATTTCCCTGATCTGAATATAATAAGCCTTTCCCTGGTGCTCTTTTGATGTACCAGAGGATCCTCACAGCAGCATCCCAATGAGAATCACAAAGGGAGTCAAGTAACTAACTAGCCACACTAACAACAAAGGCCTAGTCACAGTGAGATAATTGAGCTTCCCAATCAACCTCCGGTAACGTCCAGGATCAGATAATGGCTCCCCCTGTCCGGGCAATAATTTTATAGTAGGATCCATGGGTGTATCAACTGACTTACACCTCAACATACCAATTTCCTCTAAGATATCTAAGGCATATTTCCTTTGACAGATAGAAATGCCCTGTCTAGACCGTGCCACCTCAATCCCTAAGAAATAACGAAGCTTACCAAGATCCTTTGTTTAAAATTAACTGAACAAATATTGTTTTAACTGGTGAATCCTAACTTGATTACTCCTAGCGAAGCTTACCAAGATCCTTGTACGCAACCTTACCCTTACATAATTGCAAAGAGGTTGTTTCCTGGATTCTATGTTTTAAAAATCATAGTATTCGGGTACCAATATCCGTATGGTACACATCATGCGTGGTATCTGTGCTTCGTAGATCGATGGGCGCTATTACCTTTCAAACCTTTGTAGATAACACAGCAAAAATTTTAGGGTGAATAATCAATAATTGTCAATATATATCCATGTTCTTGCATGCTTTTGGCCCTTACTAGATTTGGTTACAAAATGAAAATAATTTTTCTTGTTTTATAAAATTAGGTTGAAAGCTTCTAGGGCAAAAAGGTTGCTCCAGAAGAAGGCAATTCAGAAGGAGAGAAAAAAAGCTGAGGCACTAGCATCTGGAATTGACTGGCTAAGTGATGATTCAGATATTGAGCCTCAGGTAATCTGTTTGGTGTTGTCTACTCTCACTTCTAGAACAAATGTCTTGGTGATAATGTTTTAACTACCTGTTGTGTATATTGTTGCATTGGATGTTTTCAGGATGTGAACAAAGAACCTCCCCTGTGTAATCTTCTCAAAGATGAAGAACATCACCAGCTAATCGTTGATGTTAGTACTTCTCTCTCTTTTTTCTGCGTTCCGTTTCCTTGTTTTATCTGACCCCTTAATATTGTTGTACAGTTATGCAAAGCATTAGCATCCTTGCAAAGGTATTGGGAAGCACTGGAGATTATTAATCTCACTTTAAGATTGGCCCATACTACTCTATCTGCTGAGAAGAAAGAGGAGCTTCGATCTCTTGGAGCTCGTAAGTCAAGAAACCTGACAGGCTTATACTTCCTTCAAATTGATTCTTTGCTTCCAACTTTTCTCTCATTCCCAGAAATCAAAATAAAAAATGAACGAAAAATTTTACTGCTTGTTTATTTGTTTCTTTCTTTCCCCTTCCATGGCTTTAGATATTTCTGTTATTACAACTCACAAAATGAATTTCTTTTAAAGAGAAATAAAATTAATTTGTTGTTCGGGGGGAGGGGGGAGCTGGAATTCCTCTTTTGCTGATAAAGCAAATTTATTTTCTCCACAGAAATGGCATACAATACCACAGATCCTAAGCATGGATTTGATTGTGTAAAATACATTGTACAGCAACATCCACACAGTGTTGCAGCTTGGAATTGCTACTACAAGGTTATGTCAAGGTAAATTTTTAGTTGCAAGGAAGCCTGGGTTCTTGGCAAAGCATTAGTTAGGCTCCCTAATTTGCTGTGACAGTAGGACATAGATTTATGGCCTAAAGAAAAAGTAGGACCTAGTTTTACTAAAATTTCCTTTACTTGTTTTCTTCTATTGCATAGATTGGAAAACCGAGATACAAGACATTACAAATTTGTACGTTCTATGCAAGGAAAATTTGTGGATTGCGTGCCTCCTATCCTCATTTCTGCACATCAGTTTACTTTATTTAGCCATCATCAAGATGCGGCAAGGAAATACCTTGAAGCTTATAAACTTTTGCCCGAGAATCCCTTGGTTAATCTTTGTGTTGGTATGTTCTTCATTTCGTGCTGTATGTGTGGTGCTTTCTTAGCAAAGAACAAGCAGTAATTGAACTGTTATTCATCAATGTTTCTCAGGAACTGCCTTGATCAACTTAGCATTGGGTTTCAGACTTCAAAATAAGCATCAGTGTGTCGTACAAGGTTTAGCATTCCTTTACAATAATTTGAGGATCTGTGAGAACAGCCAGGTTTGTTTTCCTAACCATTTCATGAATTTCCTTCTACCTTTTTAAGAAGAATTTTTTTTAATTAATAATAAAAATGGAAATAAGAAAAAGGAAGATATCAGCTTTATTTATGTATTGGACTATCTAGGTTTATTTACACATTGAACTAGTTCTTATCCAGCGCAAAATTATGCAGACATAATTATCACGTTGTTGTGTACAAATTAGAAAGCTAGCTTGCACAATTAAATCTGACATCATTCAAAAAATGCTACTGCTACCTCAGCCTGGACACTGGTGATCTAGAGTCTATGTAATGCCAAAAGCGCATAGTGTAATGTCCCACATCGGTTGGAGAGGGGAACGAAGTATGTCTTAAATAAGGGTGTGGATACCTTTCCTTGTAGGAGGCCTTTTGGGGGTAACCCGAAACGTAAAACCGTGAGCTCGACGGTGCTTGTGCGCGGGGCAAAGCGGACAATATCCTGCTACAAGGTTTGGGGCTGTTACATTTGGTATCAGAGCCTGGCCCTGGACCGGTGTGTACAGCGGGGACGCTGTATTCCCAGTGGGGGAGGATGTAATGTCCCACATCGGTTGGAGAGGGGAACGAAGCATGCCTTAAATAAGGGTGTGGATACCTTTCCTTGTAGGAGGCCTTTTGGGGGTAACCCGAAACGTAAAACCGTGAGCTCGACGGTGCTTGTGCGCGGGGCAAAGCGGACAATATTCTGCTACAGGGTTTGGGGCTGTTACACATAGAGAAATGTGGCTAAATAGAAAGTTGGAATTTTGTAAAAGAGTAATCCTCTGGTTCTCAATTTCTATTAACAAAATAACAAAATTCAACTCCTAGAATAAGGGCCTTAAGCACCCTTTTATAGACTAATTACAAATTGATCCAAAATTCAAAATCTAAAATCCTAAAAATAATAAAACTTCCTAAAATAAATATAACAGTAATTAACATCTAAAAATAAATAAATAATTACAATTAAATCATTCAAAATACGTCCAAATCTTAAATTTAAAATCATGCCAAATGTGTTGCTTTCTTTTTCTTGTCAAACAAATCGCAATCATATCTTTTGGACTTGGATTTGATTGTAATTTGTTATATTTCAAATTACTGCTTCTTTTAACAATTGAGCCATACTTATTGAGCCACAATTCTGGTTGACTACGAGCTTCTTGAATCAATAGTTGGGCCATGTGCAATGGGCCAACTGTAAGTGCATCACTATGCCTTGGATAAGCATCTCTGTAACATCCCCGTCTCGAGCCGGTTCAATTAACATACATATGATAAAACAGAAAACAGCGGAAGACTTAACTTCTGAAAATACGAGCTAACTTTTTTTTTCTTTTTCTTTTTAAATTCTCATTCGTCGTAAACGAAAATCGGGCAGAGTTTCCTCTATAAATCGAACAACTGGGGATTTTCCAATCCCACACAGAAGCATTTCCTGATAAACAGTTTATACAAATATAATCAAATGCCCATCCATAGGCGCATGCATAACTTGGCTCAGTGCCACTATATCTAACAGCATGCAATCCAACACGTAAACATATCTGAATACTACCTCATCACATAACGTGCCTGAATACCCAAATGTACATGCATCAAAGCGACATACGTGTACAAAACATATACAGGCCATATACAAAATAAAGGATCAATATCATGATCCATCAAATGCGAAAATACTAAAATACATCAAACACTCCAAAAAGGTAGTAGCCTACAGCCACTCAAAATCCGATCTGTCAACTGCCTCAGCCACGTGTCGTGTCCCTGCCTAGTGAGGACTCACCGGGAATCTGGGCACCTGAAAATGTGTCCCCAAAGAGGGGTGAGATTACAAATCTCAATAAGCTCCAGGTTTATAGAGAATTCTCCATACCTCTGGGTCACTCCTGCATGAAAGTCAGATACAAAGTATACGAATACAACATATAACAGATATCACAACAAAACAGAGCATATATCCATATCATATCAGAGATGTGCGCCGTCATTCCCAAGGGAGGACCCCAAGCGGAAATCAACGCACGTGTTCCCGAGGGAGGACCCCAAAGCGGAACCAGACATATCAGAGGCGTACACCATCAGTCCCGAGGGAGGACCCCAAAGCGGACGTCCGGGTACTATACAATCAATGGCCAGAGATTGTTACAGAAATCATATTACAGAAGTCATATCAGAGCAAAACATATCATATTATCAAATAACTCTATATGAATGCTTCTATACAAAGCATCTAAATCACAGTCATACAGTCCAACCACAGTTCACTAACCATGGTGGAGCACTCAAGCAGGAAAAGACTCCTTAAACATAGAGCTTACCTCTTGAAGCTTTACCAATACGCTTACTTGTGGACCAAGTTACTTTTATCGCTTCAAGAGATTTCCGATCCTTCTCAATCCCTAGGCACACCTAGAGAATAATTTACAATGCATCAATAAAATGATACTATGCCATGATTATTTCATAAGCATACATTTTATCGCTTATTTTCCTTTCTTTATACTTTTGCCAATGTTATGCCAATACACAAGTCTAGACCACCTTATACTAGTTAGCATTCTTTAATTTTAATCAAGTATTCACTTGAGAATTTTCAATATCATTCATGCCATTTTACTTCAAACGCCGCGGACATACCCTTAGGAAATCAAAGTATTTTTCAACCATTTTTCGAGTCATTTCACTTCTTAACTCATCAATTTTATACAATGAATTACAACACATTTTATTTACAATAAAATGTAGCAAAATATACTCCTATACCACCCTCTAGGTCGAACACTACAAGGACATAGACAAAGGTTCTTTTTCTTCACTTACACGTAACTTACACATACAAATACATGTTTTCATAAGGTTCCAACTTAATTTTTGGAGCATAAAGTCCCTCCAAAGCCCCACAAGGCCTAAACCTAAGGGCATATTTCATATAATTTTTCCCACTTTGGCATTCTCACTAATTTATCAAATTTCCACTTAATTCCTACACATTAAACCTTCCTAATACTTAAGATAAAATTTTTGCACAACAACCTATTCTTCACCTATGATGGCCGAACATGTAGAGGAAATCATAGGATTTTTTTCTAATTTTTTTACATACATACAAATGCTTATTTTCATTTCTTACATCCAAGACATCAAAGATTCATCATTAAATCAAAGTTTAATACACAATGCTTTCCTACCAAAACATACTCATAACTTTTATAACTCAAATCATCAAAATAATACCATGGAAATAGAGGTTCATTACCTCCAAAAGCTTATACAAGGTCTAGAAGGTGACCAACAAGCAAGACTCCACCAAAAACCCCCTTTTTCACCTTGGATGAATAGTAATCCGAAAATGGAGTGATGAATATCTCCCTCCACAAACGAAATCAGCTCAAATGGAGGGGTGGAATAGCTTCCTTGGACGATTTCCTATGAGATTGGTATATTGGGTGCAAGATTTGGTGGCTTAACCATGGAGAAATCAAAGAAGGAAGAAGACAACCTCAAACCCTTCCCCCATGGCTGCAGCTCGGTTTTGAGAGTGAGGAGAGGAGAGAGAAACTGATTTGGAAATGAGACTTAAGTGACTTAAGAAGGTGAGCACATGTGGCCTTTTACCCGGGTATTTTTCTTTCGTGTATTTTCACTTAAACTAACCCGGAACTAACTCAAAGCTACAAATATATTTTTATTTTTCTAAAATCATTTATATTACTTTTTAATTCTTACAAAACAATATTCATAATTCGCAGTATGATTTTTGCACCGTTTTTGACGAAATGCACTGTGAATCACTAATTGTACTTCATTTACTTATGAAACTTAAACTTATAAACTTATCATTTTCTTGGGCCTATATTGACTTGCTTGGCATATATTGGACTTTCTTATTCTTATTTCATCAATTATTTGTTTCTGGGCTCTACCGGTTGCTTAAACAGCAGTACAAAATACCCGGTAGAAACACTATTCACGAGATTTTTCACGGAAAGTGCCAGACTATACAATTTTTCGTTCTAAACTCATATTTGTCGTCAGAATTTTTAAATTATGTTCCTAAAATTATTTTGCTCATTTAAGCTCTACCGGTTAATTCATAAAACTGTAAATTCTCCGGCAGAACGCACTGTTCATAACATAGTCATGATTACAGTCAAAATACTCGAAATCGCTCACTGAATCTAATTATGGCATTTAAATCCTTAAATTAAATCTCTAACTAAGATTTACCAGTTAGGGTCATTATAATCTCTAGTATTATATTTTTCTTGCTTTTCTCTTAAAACTAATCATTTATTAAATCTTAGTTGTTTTTAACTTTTTGTCTGTTTTTTCGTCCCTAAAACAAAAGAAATGGTAAAGTCTTGTTTACATTAATGTAGGGTCTAGCCAGAATTTACACCAACCCTTTTAATTAGCTTAATTAAACCTTAGGCCAGCCCAGTTACTGTAAAATGTGCATCCCAGCATGGTGATTTCCGAGATCACTCCCTTTTCAATTTTTGACCCAGTAAAGTACTTTTAGGCAGTCTTTTTTACCAAAAGATGTGTCGAAATACTTCATGTGCTTAGAAGATATAATAATTTATTGCTTTCAAAATGCAGAAACATGAACGAACCTGCTTATTAATTTTGGTTTAATCCTAATTTCCAATTTGAATTTCAATTTTTGATCTGTAAATTAGATGCTTTTGCCAAAAGACAAATAAGAAATCTTTCAGGTGCTAACTTTGGGTGGAAAAGAAAGGAATGAACGTTATGAGTGGTTTTTGACATTTTGGATAGGTTGGAGTTTGTGTAGGAAGGCATAATGCAAGTTTCTTGTTTGTATCCTCTTATTCACAGTCTCTACTTTCTTTTTCCTGTCCTAATAATTATTCGTCATTCATCCAAACAGAACTCTCAGGAAATTTTAATGAGCGTAAAAGACATGTTGGCAGCACTGGCATCAGTAGTCTAACACCCAACAATAGCATTTTTGTCTCGTGCTTTGCTTTATATGTCTGAGTTTAATGTCACAAGAATCATAATTAAAATGACTACAGCTTAAAATATTTAATATCTCCTATGAGAAAAATTGGTCATGATTTAGGTCGGTTTTTACTTTCTAACTATGTTGATCAATCACCTGTCATGATTGTTTGAACTCAGATTTGCTTAGAATGTCAATCTGCTGAAATTTCCATATTATGGATCCTTGAATTCATCGGGTCACTTTCAATGAAATATGAAGAAACAAACACTGAAATAACTGGTGTAACTTCTTATGTATAAAACTACAATGCCATGAATTTCTTACATTTTATGTTGATAAGGTGAGACTTAAGTAAGCAATTGTTAAGCTTTGCAGGAATCATTGTACAATATTGCTAGGGCATGCCATCATGTTGGTCTAGTAACTCTGGCGGCTTTATATTATGAGAAGGTGATTGCTATTCGTGAGAGAGACTATCCAATTCCAAAACTTCCCAATGAGAATCCAGATATCATGGAAAATCATAAACCTGGTTACTGCGACCTTCGCAGAGAGGCGGCTTACAATTTGCATTTAATCTATAAAAGGAGTGGAGCTCTTGATCTTGCTAGGCAAGTTCTAAAAGATCATTGTACTTTGTGAGTTAACATGTTCATTATAAACGACAATCATCTTGGCAGGAATGTGAGGATATTCCATTATGTACAGTTAATTTTAGATACACTTATATGCAATGCAATATAATTTATTATGTTTAGTATATGATTTCATATATTACGTTACAATAGACACCAAGCAGTTATTCAAAGTATTAGGGGTATTTGCTGGATAGGATTACCTCGATGACTCGATAATTCAAACTAAATTAATTTCATTGGCTGGGATTAGTTTGGATACATCTACCCAAATAGATTTCAGTTCAAAATGTAACCCTCAGAGTAATCTTTGCTAGAATTAATATCAGCTTATTAATTCTCGGGCTTTAAAAACATAGTATCACACGATGAAGTTACAAATATGTAAATAAAATAAGATTTTTCAAAATAGTGTAACTGAATAATAATTGCATTATTAAATAATGGCTGATTAAGCTCATTCAATGTAGCTTTATATGCAAGCATGACCAAGTATACTATGGTATCTTACAATTAAAATATAGTTAAAAAAATAGAAATTTCAAGAGATTATTAACCATGTTAATTATAGCCATTAAACTTGCTATAACTTTTGAACTATTTTCTTTGTTATTTGATTCGTACTGCATAATTGAATTTACCAATCATCATCCATTGTTATTGGATAGATGAGCATAAAAAGCAAAGAAGTAAACTATTTATAATTGAATTTACCAATACGGAAATGAATAAAATGATGTGATATTGTTATTTGATTCGTACCGCATAATTGAATTTACCAATCATCATCCATTGTTATTGGATAGATGAGCATAAAGTGCTTCGGTGTAGTAAAATCACAAAACCATTTCAGTATTTGATGATTGCGGCGGCTTGAGGGGAGGAAGGAGAAAGGATGAGGGGAGTGGGAGAGAGGATGGTGTAAAAAGGTTAATTTTATACCATAAATCTTTATCATTGGAAGAGATTGTAATCTAACGGTATACAGTGTCATTATTCAATTCAAATTTAGAATTTTGTTACTGATGAATGCAAGTGAATAAAAGGAGTTACTACCGGAACCCAAGAAAAAAAATTGCATCTATATATAGGAAGTTCTCGAATATTCATTACATATTGATTTTGTAGTAAATGTCTATATACTATTATTGACAAATAAAATTCTTGATAAGCATTATATTCTATCCAAGAAAAAAAATGAGTACTAGATTAAAAAAAAAGCTTAACACCTCTCATTCTTATTCGTTTTTCAATATGAAAAACGAAGACAAAAAATGAGTACTAAATTAATATCAATGAATGCAGAATAAATCTTATTTGTGTAGTTTTAAGATTATAAAATTTAACAATTACACCACCAAAGAATCCACACCACTGTCACTCATTCCTTATTTATGAGCGGCATCATTCGTGTCAGTGATAAAAAGTAGAATTTTATTTAAATGATTACAATAAAACCTTCGAATTCTTTCGTTTTTTTTTTTGGTCAAATAAATTGTCGTTTAATATTTGACAAATTAAAATACTTATTAAATAATTTTATTTATATTACCTTCTTACTCTATTAATGCTTTTTCATTTCACTTTTCCCAAATTAGAACCTCTGGAAGTTATAATTATTTTGAAATAAATGGAATAATTGGCATTTAAAAAAATGAGCGATATGCTAGTGAACATAAAAATATTTACTTTACAGTAGGACATGGTAGTTAGTAGTTGAGAGCAATAAAAAAAGTTAGCTCACTCTGGCTAACATTTTCAAGCTCTAGGCTTTCGCAAGTCTGCAGAGACATCTAATCCTAAAATCCTGTAATTACAATCTTCTGTCCACTATACAATCTTCCCGAATCTTGTAAATAACATTGAAATTATTTACAAAAAAAAAAAAAATAACATTGAAATTAAAAAATCCCGACTATACAGTAAAAATCTTTTCTTTATCTAAATCATCAAGGGAGAAAGGGAAAACCGATTAGTCAGAAATTTGCATCATCCTCTACAAAATTCAATAAAAACACCCAAACCGAAGTCTTGATATCATCATTCGTTACTTTATCTTTGGTTTCAAAAACGCCCTTCATAATTCTCGTGTAAAGCCTTTCAAGTTGTGGAATGCTGTAATTTTCAATACGCTTGACAAAAAGCTGCTTGACAAAAAGCTGCTTGACAGACTCCTCTTGTATTGAAAAGTCACCATCTAGCATTGCGACATCATCAAAACTGCTGCTATCAGCAAGGCTATTTGTACAAGTTCCCTGCACATTTGCATCAATTGACATTGGGTCCAGCCTTTCAGAATTTACGTCATTTGCGTGATGCTCCTGGGAAGACTTTGATGGTACAGAATCTTGTGACTTGTCTTCTGCTATAAAACCCAATTGAGAAAAAAAAAAAAAAAAAAAACTTCAAAATCAGCATTTTAACAGGAAGTTTACAGGAAGAATGAAAAAAGTGAACAAGAAATTAATCATTGGAAATCAAGTAACACCAATATCATTTTGTTTATAAGCATAATCAATCATATAAAAACAAGTGCATGACAAGCAACAACTTGAAGAAGTATAGAGAGAATCCACAATTCTTAAAGATGCCTCTCTAAGTCAACACTATCATGCCTCACCCATGCTTAAGACCAAAAGAACGGTTCTGGTCAAAATATTCACACTTCCATCTTCGTTATTGCTTTTCTTAATTAGTATAACTTCCTAATGTTTCAGAATCACGATAGCAAAACAGCAATACTAGTATGTATAAATGACATTTAAAGAAACCATTTGTATTACAACCGTCATACATTTGAGAAATAATTCATACTGCAAAGGCATTTTATACCTGCATGCACAACATCCGTGATCTTCTTATTCCGCTTCAATACGTCATAACTCTGGTCCATATTAACCTCAGGTTGGACATGGCGAAGTCGAGCACTCGTTCTAGTAGCAGTACCCAGCTGTACAACAGGAGTAGCAGGGAAGGTAGAATACCCTAATTCATCAGGAAGATGAAGTGGGCCACCTTGGCTAGCAATCTTGTCACAGTATGCAACTAGTGCTGGATCCATCTGTGAAAGCATCCCATGCACCTGAAAAAAAAAACAAGGAATAAGATCAGGAGCAATTTCCAGACAATAATCATAAAAAACACCAACGTAAACCTTAAGACAAAAGAAAGTCCACACACCGCATCGCGAAGCTCACAAGCTCTACTGACAATCCTGGTGCCATTGTAGTCCTCTCCATTGTAAGCCTGAGTTGTGGAAAGAAGGATCAAACTTGCGACATGCTTTAAATATTAAAAGTAATATGAAGCATTTTCAACCAATTTAGCTCAGCCCTAATTGTACTTGGTTACAGAACGATCATCTATACATATATAGGACCCAACCCAAGCAAAATTTAAAAAACTTAAGGCGCAGGATGCATGCCTTTGCATTGGAAACAATAAGATCAATGTCCTGCAGGAACGCAACACATGAAATATAATGCCCGTTGTCAACATGCTGCAGGATGGTAGCCACGTCCATTGGGTTCTGTATGATTGAGCGATAATTAGGTGCGTCTTCATCTGAGATTGGAAAATGGAAGGCATTAAATCGCTTGTCATACAATATCCTGCAAAAGGGAAACAAAAAATATATTGAGAGGGGGGAGAGAGAGGCTGCATGCATTTAATTAAAGGTGTATGTCAAGAACCAACTCTTCCAAAAGCTTTTATTAGGTGAAAACACATGAATGATTTTATATTATATTTCTAACATGTCCCATCACGCAACAGTCCTTTGAGCTTGAAGATGGACAACACACATATCCACCTATCTTGTGCTAAGAAATTTAACAATATTTATAAGTAAAATGAGACAGCAAGGATTGAACTCTAAATCATTTGATCATAGAGGCTCTAATACCATGTCAATAGCCAACTCTCCCAAAAACTTAAGCTATTAGATGAAGACACATAAATGATTTTATATTATATTTCTAACAGTATCAATGTGCCAAGCGAAGCCAACAATTGTAAATTAAGCATAGGTTGACATACCAATTGCAAACATCTCTAAGGCACATTCGCAATCTCCGAAGTGCATGTTGCTCTGCTTCCACCTTTGCTTTTAGCTCAGATACCTTCGGACCACTAGCCAATTTTGGTGCCTTGGGAAGTTCAGGAAGGCATCCTGTATCCTGGGATTTCTTGCTGATTCCCTCCAACAATACTGACATAGCAGCTTCTATTAAATGATTGAAAAACAAAGTCCTATCTTTCGTAGATGGCATGCTCACTTGATAACTGTTCAAAAGGGAAATAGAGGGTGAGCATATAACCAGACAAGAGCCCAGGCGTGAGGAATACTTTTCAGATTTGAATAAGAATACTCAACTAACATTCTTAGAAATTTTCAGCCTTAGCCTTTGAACTACAGTTATTCAAATACTTGTAAGAATAAGCAACAATAGAAACTTTGGTAAAAAGAAAGGGCACTTAATACTGATAGGAAGCATTAGCATTTGCAATGCTGAGATTTTTACCTCTCGTTCAATTATCCAAAATACATTTAACTAATAGTAGTAGAGATGTATGAAAAGTAATGTGATGTAGACCACTGATCTATCCTTCAATAAATTATGATTTTGAGAAAAATTACAAAGGGTAACTTTGACAATGAAAAACAGTCGCTCTACATAAGCAAACTTAAGACTTTTTCTGTTAAGGAAAAAAATCTTCGTGTTGAACTCCACTACTAATTTCCAACATACAAAAAACCCCAAATCTAGAAAAAAAAAAATTGCATAAAGCCAGAGTGCTGGTATAAAGAAAAATAAACATTAGCTTGGAACTCGTATCAAATATTTGCTGTAAATTAGATCAAACGTACACTGAGCGATGAGGGAAAACTGAAGGAGGGACTTCCTCTACTTCAGCAAGTGCAACTGAGGATGTCCCGAGTAGTAAGATAGGTAAGTCAGATGGCAATTCTTCTAGCAAAGTCAGGAGAACAGCTCTGAGTTGTTCATGAGCCTGCAAGATTATTAATCCAATCAAACTCAGGTTGCATTAAAGCAGCAATACAATAACAGGAAACCAGTCTGAATGAGATATAAATTTCAGACATACAAATCAGTTTATTTAGCATACAAGTGCAGATAATTAATATATGTACTCACCGTTTTCCACCAAACATCAAACTGTGGTAAATAGAGAATTGATGGAGTTGTTTTTCTAGCTTCACCAAATATATGTACCAATGCTTCTTCCGGTGTCTTTGCACTCGGACTTGACAGAAGAGATGGAAGTCCTAATGAATGTACAGGATATTTTTCCAGTTCATGTAAAACCGCAGGGCCAAGATGATCCTGTTAAACTAGAGCAGTAAGTATATTCAGTATTCAGTTGTTGAAATGAATTTTTTTCGATAAAGTTAAAAGGTTCCATGATAATTACCAGCCCTGTACCTTCACCACCACAATGTAGAAGCCTAGGCCGATACACAAGTGGAATTGCAGACCCATAAGAAAGCATCGAAAGTTTGGTCAATTCTGATGCAACAGAAACTGGAGGGAAAATATCAGATATAATACTCATGGCTTTCTCTAGATGTCTCTGAAGACATGGTTGAACTACGAGAGACAATGGCCTAGAGTGCACAATAGCTCCCCTATGAGCAGCAGGAGTGATTGTAGACATAGCTTCAATAAAATGATACTTTTCTACCCTGACAGAATCAACATCTATGAGAAATTTGTCATCACTGGTATAAACCTGTGGATATTTTTCACGGAAAGCACGAATGGCAGCTTCTGTACAGAGTGCCTTTAGGTCAGCACCACAGTAACCAACACAACTAGCTGCAAGTTCCTTTTTCAGTTCCTTTGGAGGAGGATGCTTCCACTTACGAGTATGAATGTCTAATATTTCAGCACGTGCCTCACAACCAGGCAAGGGAAAGTTAAATTCACGATCAAATCTACCAGGACGTCGCAAGGCTCCATCAATAGCATCAATCCTGTTGGTAGCTCCAATTAAAACAACTTGTCCACGAGAATCAAGACCATCCATCAAAGCAAGCAAAGTGGACACAATGGAATTGTGAATTTGTTCTTGCTTGCTAGACCTCACAGGTGCAAGTCCATCTATTTCATCAAAGAAGATAATAGAAGGTTGATCTCGTTGTGCTTCCTCAAAGAGTGGTTTCAATTGTCTTTCAGCCTCACCAACCCACTTGCTTAGTACATCTGCTCCCTTGCACATGTAAAAGCTAACTTTCTGGCCAGCTTTTGAAGCAGCACAAGCCAAAGCTCTTGCAATTAATGTTTTCCCTGTACCAGGGGGTCCACATAACAACACCCCTCTAGGTGGAGTAATGTGGTAACTTGCAAAGAAATCTGGGTATAATAATGGAAAGAAAACCATTTCCTTTAGAGCATCAATGTATTCAGAGAGCCCACCTATATCTTCAAAACTAACATTATCATCAACCTGTAAGGGTTGGATATCTGCTCCTCCCTTAGAACTTGGTCCAGCAGTTTGAATCCCAGAAGTTAGAGTAGACAAAGCATCACCCTGGTGACCCCAACCTGATGCAGCAAGATTTAATCCCCAAGATGTTCCATGCATGTCTAAGCCCCCGAAAAGCCAAGGTGGGCCAGATCTGCTGCCACCTCGCCCCCATGGAATAGCAGGGCCTCGGTCCAGCTCATCCACAAGAAGGGAGTCATCAGAATCTTCAGGCCTTGTTATGCGATGACGCTTATGAACATGTGAACCACCCTTCCTTACATCCCTGCTGACTTTAGTTCCCATACCTTGATGTAACACTCTTCGAGGAGATCTTTGTCGGGCCTTCCCTTCCTCCATAGAGAACCTGCGGACATCTGAACGATTTCGAAGATAATAGCGCCTTCTTCCATCCTGCTCTTCTCCATCTTCTTCATCATCACCATCTTCATCACCTTCATCCTCACCCTAAGCGTCCACCTCAATCTCATTTTGATCATCATCTGCATCATTTTCCTCAACATCATTTCCATTTTCTGTTTCATCTTGTTCAACCTTCTCTTCTGAAAGCTCTTGCTCATCATCTGATTCTAAAATTAATCGTTCTCTTGCGCCAGCCTTTGAGCGACGTGGTCGTAGACCTTCACGCCGAGGTGTAGGTTTCTCCATTGCTCTTTTGCGTTTAGTAGACATCAAATCATCCCGGCTGACGCTAATGCTAATCCGGTTTCTCAATGGTTGATATGCAGGTCTCTGAAACATGGCCACATACCTTCAGCTCAAATTACAGAGAATTCAAGCTTATCACCCGAAATTTTATATCATATAGTATAAAACCTCACCATTAAGTCTTCATCCTCAGCTCCAGAGCTGTCTGTGAAATCTTCAAGATTTACACTAAGCCTTCTCTTCCTAGTTGAACGCCTAAGGTTGGCAGAGCCAGACTGCGAATACAAGCACGGATAAACAAACCAGGGATTTAAAATGTCCCATATAGTAAACCGAGAGAATTACTATTAAGCATTATTGTCTGATCAACTTAAGGAAATGAAATGATTCTAAGCAATAAGTGAAAGAAATACACACAGAATAGCAAGGTAAGGAAAATAATTAAATCCATCATTTCTTATTAAGCTCGCTCTCTTCACTCTTTTTAATAAATTATACTAATACATCAAAAACAATTAGTTGCATCAATCAGAGATGTGAACAGAGGGCTAAACAAAGAAACCGGGAAAAAAAACTACTATGTACAATCATATCCAGTAAAGTAGAGGTTAATGACCTTCGTGCACATCAGACAACATCTGTAACTTCATAATTTGGTTATGTGCATGATACACAATGTTAGTATCCAAAACACATTTTGCAGCACGCTGAAGAGGTTAACGTTTTGCAAATATAAAGTATAAAACTAATTATTAATATTCACTGTTCTGGTAAAAAAACAAATATTTGCATGTGTAGATATAGTTCTTTTCAATACACACAGAAGCACACACAATCAACGACAATCTTAACTTACTCCACTAGGTGGGGTTGTACAAATTCTTTGAGTGGGATTTGAACCCAGTCAACCCACACCCTTTGGAACAGTACAAAGAAGGAAATAATTGACATACAACAGGGTCACAAAATAATAAAAGATGTTATTTTGTCTCCAAACTCTGAAAACACATAACACAAACATCAAGAGAAGAGAATGAGACCTATGAAGCCTACAAATCTGTAAGCAGATCATTTGTATTAATTCTATCAAGTACCATTGCCCAAATAAAAGTCTTGACATTAGAGTTTGAGGGAGCAATAATCTTTTAAAGAAAGAGGCAGATAGAGAAACATTTTGAATTGGAGGACAGAGAATCAAAAAAATGGAATAACGGTTTTACATATATAAGAAGCAGATAGATCCAAAGATCAAAGCCAACAGTCAAGCAAAAAAGAACAATGCAAAGAATCAAAGCTGTCTAATAATAAATCAAGTTCATCAGCTCCTCAATCATTAGGGTTCCTAAAAAACAGGGGAAGCTTTAAGAAATATGGAAACCTAAGGTATACCAATGAGAAATTGGATCTCAATGCAAAATTGCAAGCCAGTACAGAAGCAGCAAAGATTAGAAATAGAAGGATTTTAAGATATAGTTCTTTCATGATTGCCTCAGCCTGCTTGTTATCCTTGGATGAAAAAAAATCTTAAATTGACAAAAAGGAAAATGAATAAGTTTGAAAAAAAAAGCATTCAATATTTGACCAATAAAAAATGTTATTAATAACTACATAGATATTCATATATCCACAAATTGACTTAGAGGCCAGAAAAAATTCATGACGCCAATGTCATGCCTGACAATCTGAGTGATTTATATACAGAACCCATGCAATTTAAACAATAAAATATCCATAGCAATTAGCAATTATGCTTCTAGAACTCATTTTAAATGCAGATACTTACATTAGTATTCAAATCTTGTCCTTTCCGATTCACTGGACGCAACATCTTGGCAATCTGTGAAGCTGCTGTCCTTGTCTTCATCTTGCTTTTCCTGGTGCGCCTAAGATTTTCATCTTGCTTTTCCTTGATCCTATCACTTGTGCGCACCTAAGATGCCTAAGATTTAAGTTGTAATACATGAATGGTCGGCCATAAATGTTTGGCCTTGACTTGATCCTATCACTTGTGCGCACCTGCCCGGAAACAGGGCCGTCTTGGCCAGACCGTTTTGGATACATGGAAGAATGCTATCTTTTGTGATAAAACAAAAATTATGTGATCAGCATATCTCAGTCAGCTACACCTGCAGAAATCAGCAGCATCTACAAAACTTAAAATTTTCACAAGATACAGATGTACAGAAAAATATCACAAGCTTAACCAAAAACACCAAGCCAAGGATATAATATATTTCACAGCAAGCTCATGCTTACCGGTATAAGAAACACAAATAGGAAAGTTGCTCTTGAATATATTCTTCTTAGCTAAAGCATATTGATGAATTAAGAATTGAACAGTTAAAGGACTTCAAGAAACAATCAAGGACTTCTTGACTAAACCTTTTGAAACTTATACTAATTAAAGAAACAATAACAACAACAACAAAAGCCTTTTCCTCCTTACAGGTGTAGAATTTCAAATATTTGTCCAACAAACATGACATATTCATGTTCTATGGAACTTCGAGAAACCTAAAGTATGTTCAAGATTATTTAGGTACTAAAACTAGATAATCATGAAATTAAAAAATTAATTTCATATTTTTATTTCATCAACACATAATGTTTGCTTGCCATTATAAGGGGTGCAACAAAAACCAGGAATACCTATACTCAAATTGATGCGCAACATTTAACATAGCTGCAAGTGACAGATTCTAACATCTAAGCCTCAAACTAACCTAGAGTCAAACAGCACATTTATCAACATAAAATAAAAATACATGAAAACATGGCAAGCATTATGTGTTGATGAAATAAAAATATGAAATTAATTTTTTAATTTCATGATTATCTAGTTTTAGTACCTAAATAATCTTGAACATACTTTAGGTTTCTCGAAGTTCCATAGAACATGAATATGTCATGTTTGTTGGACAAATATTTGAAATTCTACACCTGTAAGGAGGAAAAGGCTTTTGTTGTTGTTGTTATTGTTTCTTTAATTAGTATAAGTTTCAAAAGGTTTAGTCAAGAAGTCCTTGATTGTTTCTTGAAGTCCTTTAATTGTTCAATTCTTAATTCATCAATATGCTTTAGCTAAGAAGAATATATTCAAGAGCAACTTTCCTATTTGTGTTTCTTATACCGGTAAGCATGAGCTTGCTGTGAAATATATTATATCCTTGGCTTGGTGTTTTTGGTTAAGCTTGTGATATTTTTCTGTACATCTGTATCTTGTGAAAATTTTAAGTTTTGTAGATGCTGCTGATTTCTGCATGTGTAGCTGACTGAGATATGTTGATCACATAATTTTTGTTTTTTAATCACAAAAGTTAGCATTCTTCCATGTGTCCAAAACGGTCTGGCCAAGATGGCCCTGTTTCCGGGCAGGTGCGCACAAGTGATAGGATCAAGTCAAGGCCAAACATTTATGGCCGACCATTCATGTATTACAACTTAAATCTTAGGCGCACCAGGAAAAGCAAGATGAAGACAAGGACAGCAGCTTGCCCTGTTTCCTGGCAGGTGCGCACAAGTGATAGGATCAAGTCAAGGCCAAACATTTATGGCCGACCATTCATGTATTACAACTCAAATCTTAGGCGCACCAGGAAAAGCAAGATGAAGACAAGGACAACAGCTTCACAGATTGCCAAGATGTTGCGTCAAGTGAATCGGAAAGGACAAGATTTGAATACTAATGTAAGTATCTGCATTTAAAATGAGTTCTAGAAGCATAATTGCTAATTGCTATGGATATTTTATTGTTTAAATTGCATGGGTTCTGTATATAAATCACTCAGATTGTCAGGCATGACATTGGCGTAATGAATTTTTTCTGGCCTCTAAGTCAATTTATGGATATATGAATATCTATGTAGTTATTAATAACATTTTTTATTGGTCAAATATTGAATGTTTATTTTTTCATCCAAGGATAACAAGCAGGCTGAGGCAATCATGAAAGAATTATATCTTAAAATCCTTCTATTTCTAATCTTTGCTGCTTCTGTACTGGCTTGCAATTTTGCAGTGAGATCCAATTTCTCATTGGTATACCTTAGGTTTCCATATTTCTTAAAGCTTCCCCTGTTTTTTAGGAACCCTAATGATCGAGGATCTGATGAACTTGATTTATTATTAGACAATTCTTAAAGATGCCTCTCTAAGTCAACATTATCATGCCTCACCCATGCGTAAGACCAAAAGAACGGTTCTGGTCAAAATATTCACACTTCCATCTTCGTTAGTGCTTTTCTTAATTAGTATAACTTCCTAATGTTTCAGAATCACGATAGCAAAACAGCAATACTAGTATGTATAAATGACATTTAAAGAAACCATTTGTATTACAACAATCATACATTTGAGAAATAATTCATACTGCAAAGGCATTTTATACCTGCATGCACAACATCCGTGATCTTCTTACTCCGCTTCAATACTTCATAACTCTGGTCCATATTAACCTCAGGTTGGACATGGCGAAGTCGAGCACTCGTTCTAGTAGCAGTACCCAGCTGTACAACAGGAGTAGCAGGGAAGGTAGAATACCCTAATTCATCAGGAAGATGAAGTGGGCCACCTTGGCTAGCAATCTTGTCACAGTATGCAACTAGTGTTGGATCCATCTGTGAAAGCATCCCATGCACCTGAAAAAAAAAACAAGGAATAAGATCAGGAGCAATTTCCAGACAATAATCATAAAAAACACCAGCGTAAACCTTAAGACAAAAGAAAGTCCACACACCGCATCGCGAAGTGATGCTATCCGGCAAGTATACCGTTTCGCATAAGTAGTAAAGTAGTAAGAAAGATCGTCTCCTCAGGGATTGAAAACCAAGTACTAAAATAATCAGTCACTTTAAGTTGAAAAACTTGATCTTTTGTTGGGAAAATTAAATTGAATCTTAGTAACCATAAAAGTAAAGACTTATTTTTGAGTTTTTGTATTTTCAAGAATGAAAAGAAGAATAATAATGGATTTGGTTTTGAAAATATGAGAAAGAATTGCAGTTAGGGAACACTCTCCCTATGATCCCCACTTATTACTTTGGATTGATACAAAATACTTATTTATATAATTTCTCAGATAATTATGATCTCAATATATTAATAGTTAAATCCCAATCCCTTGGTAACTTAACCCTTTAACCTCACTTAGAATCCTAATCCCTTAGTAACCCCTCGTGAGAATTAAGCAATGAACACAATAATTCCAACATCTGCAATCAAATAGACATCTATCCCTAGTATGCATACCAATAGTTATCTTATCTCCTTTCGAGATCAGAAACCCCAATATCCCTATTTAAGGTTCTAACCCTCAAACTATTTTCAACTATCAAATTGATCAGGTTTAATAAAGAAAATATCAAATACGCACAAGATAAGATAAAGAAATTTATGTAAACGAGTACAATAATTTAAATCAATCCGTCATAACAAGGGTTCACATAGGGTTGTGACCCTAACTACAATAAAAGAACTTAGCCAGACATAGTCATATCCGACATAAACAAATATTCAAAAGAAAGCATAAAAACTATAATTACTAGAAAGAATGGAGAAGAATTCTTGATCTTCAGTCTTCTACTGCTTGCTCTGAGTTGTGAAATTGGTTCCTTTGTTGTGCTCCCAATCTCCTTATTTATAACCACCGGCATTGAGCCCATCCAAGAGTTTGTATTTGATTTAAACTTTGTTTCCTTTTTTCATGTAACAACCTTGGAGATTTGATTGATAAATTAGAATTTCAAATCTTGATTCAATCTTACCACAAATCATCTAATCTTATCTCTAATTTGGATAGAGATCTCATTGCTGAATCAAAAACTTGATTTTTAAATCTTTTTCTTTTCCAAAATTGCCCCGTTGCAAAACACGGGGTCTGAGAATTCGCAAACTGACGCTCTCAGCGTCAACTTCACGCTTCAAGCGTGAACGCTTCTGTCTGAAAAATTTCTTCCACGCTGCCAGCGTGAGATCCACGCTTTGAGCGTGGATTTTGATTTTTGCAAAATCCTCGTTTTGCTCCAGTTTGTTTGCTTTTTCCTACAAAATTAGCATAAAATCAGTATTCAATCCTTGATTAAGATTCTGACAAATTAACAGTGATTCTTGCTCTTTTTCTCAAGATTTCATCAACATTCTTTCTCTTTTTGGCTCAGATTTCCTTATATGCTAGGCGCATATCAAACAATTCCCAGATTAGGACTTTGCTGTCCTCAGCAATGTAATGTATTCAAGTTATCAGCAAAGAATAATTCAGTGAAAACATGGAACACAACATCTTAAGAATCAGACTGCTATGCATGTATAACTCTTTGTTAAAAACTCCCAACAATGCTTTTCAGTTATGTCAAGAATTAAAACTCCAGCATGAATATTCCTCATCAGTTATAAATATACTCTCATCACGCTCAGTGTTTGAGGGTTTCCCACTTATTTCATCAGTGTAGCAGTAATTCCATAGGCTTGAACTTATTCTCAATTCCTAAGAATGAGGAATCCATTTGTCATGCACAGACTGATCAAAAGGTCTTTGATAGGTTGTAACTTGGCCTGGTTTGGGGGTGAGAATCATTTGGTCGGAAGCTTTATTGGAAAGATTGAAATACTGATTTTAACAATACTTCCTTCTCTTCTTCATTATGCCTCATTTTACAAACTTGGGATTCTTTTCCTTTATTTGCTACCTTTTCCTTTCCTTGTTTAACTACTTAACTTTTCCTTTTGAGAAGTACTTTGATTTTTCTTCTTTTGTTCAGCATTCAATCTCTCAAGGTGTGTCAAGAGGAACAAGATTAAGTAATTTTTTATCAGGTTGAAATGAACTGGTTTAAGGCTCAAAGGGGCTTAACAATGGAAATTCTTATGGGTAGGCTATTTGGCTCTAAGTTAATAAGAATAAAAATGCCCTTATCATTTTAGTTATGCATGACAAGCCAAAGAAACAGTTCAAGTTCTAGAATCTACTACAGTGAGGCCTCTCTGAAATAAAATTCTGTTTAGGCTCAAATCCTCACGGTTAAAATCCAAACTAGAATCTCGATTCATTGTTTCACATCAAGCATTATCAAACATTTTAGCAAAACAGTTATAAAAACGAGCAGTCATCATTCTCAGATTAAAACAAGTAATTGCTCACAGTTATAATGCTTCATCCAACTCAATCTAATTACTTACTGAGTAAGCTCAGAACATTCTGGAACTGCTTTTTTTTTTTTAGGAATAATCTAATTATTTTTTTTTCTGAAAATAAAGATTGAATCTAACTCAAAACAGCAAATAAAATAAAAATGACAATTGAAGGTTAAAATATCTCCCCTTTTTAGAAAATTTTCTGTTTAGACCGTTCTTTCCGTGGTGTAGTTCTTAACAGGTCTCGCATACAACATGCCATGCGACAATTCCCAGATTAGAATGTTGCTGTCCTCAGCAACAACTATACTAGTCGGAAAGTAATTAAGTGCATAATCATCAGTAGTCCTCCATAGCAGCGTCATCATCCTCATCATCAGCAACAACATCATCCGGAGCGGCCTGTGATGCTGCCGCTGCTGGAGATGGAGGTGGTTGAAACTGTGCTCTGAAACTCGCAGTGTCAATCCCGCGATCACTGCATAGCCTCTCCATCATCTCCCTCAGGTACCTCTGCTCGATCCTCATCTCTTGTATCTGAACCATAAGGGAATCTGCAGGAGGTGCAGCTACGGGCTCTGCATCATGCTCAGGTGCAGGTGGTGATGCTGGAGGTGCTCCACCTGCTGCACGGGCTGCCTTCCAAAGAGCATTCTGACTAGATTCTGCGCTCATAGTAGCAAAATTTGTCTGTGTGAGGTCTGTTTTAACCTGCACATCATGGGGCTCATCATCAGGAATCTCCACTCCAGCCGCTTGACAGAGCTTATGTATCAAAGAACTGTGAGCAAGGTGGATCTCAGCCTTCTTCTGAGTTATGATGTACACTATTCTGTCAGACAAAGTATCAGCAATATGGAGATTTTCTGTACCCATAAGGGTATATAACAGCACTGCTCTCTCAACATTGACATCACTTAAATTAGTAGATGCAATGATTGTGGAATTGATGAAAGTGTGCCAGAACATTGCTTCTGGATTTAGATCCTCCCTTTTTAACTTTTCTGGCACGTGTGGCTGCCCACCCTTTGATTTCCACTTAGAATGAGGATGAGTGATAGCAGCTCGGACTCTCTCTGCAATTTCAGGCATGTCTTCCCAGTACAAATCTTTTTCAGCCGTAGGTTGCAATCTATTAAATGTTCGTATAGAGTGGCATGGCTTGCTACGGTCATATGTGGTCCCCAGGAATTGCTCTATTGCGTCAGAGGAGAAAGAGATCTCATGTCCTCTCACCCAGCTCTTCCTAGTTTCATCCACTGTCTCTTGGTCAGCATTGGCACAAAATTCTTTCAGAATTGTGCTGGAGCTTGGTGCAGCAAATCCCACTAACTTCCCCCATTTTCTCCTCTTCACTGTTCGTTTGACTGGGCAATCATCATTTAGGAAGGAACTGATTCGCCTTTCTGGTATGATTTTCTTGGGGCCAAACCATTTGTAAAACCTGTCTTGAGCCTCATGTGATAAGAACCTGGTACTATCAAAAACAGATGAAGAAGAGGTCCGAGCCCTTTTTGTGCCAGCAGCACGACTTGCTCCAGTTTTCTTGCCAGAACTATTTCCTTTTGTAGTGATCTGCTTGCCTTTCTTTCCCTGCACTCAGAAAAGTAACACAAAAACAGGGAAACTCATGCATGTCAAGATTTAACAATGAAAACCAGTCATGAAATTCCCAGAATTATTTTTCACAATGGTTCTTTTGGTATCTTTGATCATCAGAATACTTATCCAAAATAGAAGTGCACTGGATCAATAGAGTATGCTAAAAAAAATATTACATGCTTACACCGAATATCATAAGCATGGCCTGTAATTTGAACATTTGAATTCCAATGATCATCAATCAGACTTAAAGCATTGCTGACATGAATATTTTCAAACTACTGAAATAATCTTAATAAAACCCAATTTAGCATTTAATGCACTCATGAGTAGGTCAACTCAGATAAAAAAAAAAAAAAAAAAAATGTTATGCTCCAAATTTCAGATTTGTCTCGGCAATGAAAACAACACAAGTAATATGTAATATGCTCAATATGAGAGGCATACACTGATAATAAGAAACTGTAACAATCACTCAATGCGTGCGTAGACCTTTTTCCAATTTTTCCCACGCTGTAAGCGTCAAATTGACGCTTCAAGCGTGGAAGCTACTGTTGATCTGAACATTCCACGCTACTAGTGTGGATTCCACGCTGAGAGCGTGGATTTATTTCTCAATGCACCTTCTTTTTGTATTTTCTCTGTTTTCTTGACTTAAATAAAAACAAAAATTTAAAAACTACTAAAATGAAAATTCTTCCACTGGGTTGCCTCCCATCTAGCGCTTGTTTAACGTCACGAGCCTGACAGTAACTGTTTAAGGTTCAGGTGCAACTAAAGAGACAGAAATTGTGTCTCTAGGTGTTTGTTCTCCATAATAGATTTTCAATCTATTTCCATTGACCTTGAAAGGTCTGTCCTCTTTGAGAGGGGAGATTTCTATTGTCCCATATGGGAAGACTGTCTTCACAATAAAAGGACCAGACCAACGTGATTTAAGTTTACCTGGAAACAACCTCAGTCGAGAGTTGTACAATAATACCTGTTGTCCTGGTTCAAACTCTTTGTGCTTGATTTTGCTATCATGCCACAGCTTAGTCTTCTCCTTGTAAATCCTTGCACTTTCATATGCAGTTCTTCTGAACTCATCTAGCTCATTTAACTGAAGTAATCTTTTCTCCCGAGCTCCTGATGGTTCAAAATTCAAAAACTTTGTGGCCCATAAGGCCTTGTACTCCAACTCCACAGGCAAATGACAAGCTTTGCCATACACCAATTGATACGGTGACATGCCTATGGGGGTTTTGAATGCAGTTCTGTATGCCCACAGTGCATCGTCAAGCTTCTTAGCCCAATCCTTCCGAGAGTTTCCCACTGTCTTTTCTAAGATTCTCTTTATTTCTCTGTTTGAAACTTCAACTTGTCCACTGGTTTGTGGATGGTATGGTGTAGTAACTCTGTGTTTGACTCCATATTTAGCAAGTAAGCTCTCAAAGTGCCTGTTACAGAAGTGAGTACCTCTGTCACTGATAATGGCTCGGGGTACTCCAAACCTTGTGAAAATGTTCTTCCTCAAGAAATTTACCACTGATATAGCATCATTAGTAGGAAGGGCAATTGCCTCAACCCACTTGGATACATAGTCAACAGCCACCAATATGTACAGGTTGGAATAAGACGAGGGAAATGGGCCCATGAAATCAATGCCCCATACGTCAAACAACTCTACCTCCAATATACTATTCAGAGGCATCTCATCCTTGCGAGATATGTTACCTGCTCGCTGACACTTGTCACATTTTT
>NW_026898728.1:0-59103 GCF_033153095.1 Gastrolobium bilobum
CTGGAAGGCAATGATGTTGTGCTGGCTGAAAATAAGCTATTATCTCAGCAAATTGCAAATTTGACTTCAAGGCTTGATAAGATGCATATTTATGGCATTCAGGCTAAAGCTGCTGCTGTTGTGTGTGAATATTGTCAGGACAATAATAAGTCTAATGAATGTCCTTCTTTGATCTCTTCTGATTTTCCTCAACAAATGCAGGTGAATGGCATTTGGTATGATCAAAGATCTCCGCAGCAAAATGTTCAAAGAAATCAGAATTTTTCTGCTAGAGGTAGTAATTTTCAAAGGAGGGTTCAGGGAACTGGTCTTGATTTCAAGTCTAACAACTATTTGCAGCCTCCACCAATCCAATCCAAGGAACCTTCTGATTTGGAGAAGCTAGTAGGACAAATGGCTCAACATTCGAGTGCTTTTATGGAGGAGACTGGAGCTGATACAAAGAACACAAATGAATCTATCAGAAATTTGGAGAATCAAATTGGCCAACTGGCTAAACAAATTGCTGATAGAACTCCAGATACCTTCCCTAGTAATACAATTACTAATCCAAAGGAAGATTGTATGGCTATCACAACTAGAAGTGGTAAAGTGGTGGTAGCTCCAGAAAAGCCAAACATAAATGTAGGATCTGATGAAAAGCATAATGAGGTTGAGGAGCCAGAAAAAGAAGCTGAAATTCCTTCTAAGGTTGTGAAACCTCTTCAGAAAGGTGAAGAAGAAGAGCAACTGATTGTTGCTAAAAAGAAGAAATTTGAGATGAGTCCTGGATATGTGAGAGCCATGGCACCTTATCCTGAAAGATTCAAGAAAGATGCTCAGAAGCAGCAGTACGACAGATTTCTTGATATCTTCAAAAAATTGCATATCAACATTCCCTTTGCTGAAGCTCTGGCTAGTATGCCTAATTATGCTTAATTCATGAAGGATCTCTTGTCAAGGAAGCACAAGTTGCAAGAGTGCCAAATTGTAGCACTTACTGAGGAGTGCAGTGCTATTATTACAAGGAAATTTCCTCCTAAGCTTCGTGATCCTGGAAGTTTCAACATTCCTATTGAAATTGGTAACACTAAAATTGGCAAGGCATTATGCGATCTTGGGGCTAGCATTAATTTGATGCCTCTTTCTGTTTGTAAATCCTTAGGGATCACTGAGTTGAAACCTACTTTGGTATCTCTTCAACTTGCTGATAGATCTATAAGGAAGCCTAGTGGTATTATTGAAGATGTCCCTGTGAAAGTGGACAAATTCATATTTCCAGCAGATTTTGTGGTGTTGGACATAGAAGAGGAAACTGAAATGCCTCTTTTGCTGGGTAGACCTTTCTTTGCTACTGCTCGAGCTATGATTGATGTTGAACAAGGGAAGCTCGAGTTAAGAATGAATGATGAGACTATCACCATCAATGTCTTTGATTCTATGAGACAAGCTTCTGATAAAGGTGATTGTTTCAGACTTGATATTTTAGAAGAAGAGGTGAAAGAAGAGAAATCTTCTAGTCAAGACCTTGATGAAGAACTTGAGGCACATTATATTGTTCCTGTTAAGGAAGAAAAGAGTGTTGAGTTTGAGGTTCTTAAGAAGAAGGATTCTGACAAAGAAGATGGTGCCCCAAAAGTAGAGTTAAAGGAGTTGCCTGAAACTCTTAAATACATCTTCTTGGGTGATGAGGAGACTTACCCGGTCATCATTAATAAGGGGTTGTCTTCTGAGCAGGAAAGGAGGTTGATGAAGTTTTGAAGGAAGACAAGATCTCCATAGCGTGGTCCATTTCTGATTTGAAGGGTATATATCCTTCTTTTTGTACCCACAAAATTCTCATGAAAGATGATGTCAAACCTGTGAGGCAACCTCAAAGGAGACTTAATCCTACAATGAAGGAGGTGGTGAGAAAGGAAGTGGTGAAACTTCTTGATGCTGGTATGATTTACCCGATTTCAGATACTGGTTGGGTAAGTCCAGTGAAGATTGTTCCGAAGAAGGAAGGCGTCATTGCGGTCCACAACGAAAAAAATGAACTAATTCCGACCAGAATTATTACTGGTTGGAGGATGTGTGTGGATTACCGAAGTTTGAATGCCGCAAAAAGGAGGACTTGTGAGAGAGACACCGAGACTTTGTCTCTCAATGAAAACAATACTTGAAAGAGGTAATTGTCAGGTTCGTGTCGTTAGACAAGCGCTCATTGAGAGGCAACCCAATGTAGAGTTTTTTTTCTAGTTATTTATTTGTTTCCTTTGAACCTCTTGCTATGTTGACTATCTAGATTAAAATGCTGAGTTGTATGCTAAGATGCATTGACATATTGTTTTCTGAATTTGATTCCAACTGTTTCTTTGTTCTATTTTATTTTTGAGATAAAGTTGGAATCAACTCTGGGAATGGTGGTTTGCTATATACTTATGGCTTGATTACTTGTGATCTAATTGTCCTATTGTCATATTATGTGCATTGGGAAATTTTCCTAGTTTTCAGGGTTCACAAGCTGGAAAGTCTAAGAAAAAAAAACTGGCGGCACCAAAAAGGGCTAAGACTTCTGCTTTTGCATCTTTTGATGATTTCCGGTTTGTTTCCGCGAAGGCCCAGGAAACCACCAGTTCCTCCGTTTGCTGAGTCATCCCATGCTGCTGAGGGAGATGACGTGGAGGATCGATTATATCTCCTTACTGTCGGAGATTTATTGTATATATTTTTAGTTTACTTTTGTCTTTTGCTATTTTTAGTGGTGACCTTTAGGTTGATGTTAAGGTCACTTAGACTATATTTTAGGTTGTATATGTCCTCATACTCTGATATTGTGCTGCTCTTGCTATTATCCATCCTATGTTGTTTGTTCTATTGTGCAGCTATGATAAGTCATGGGTTTAGTTATTGCTGGGGACAACAATTTTTTAAATCTGGGAATGGGGAAGCATTATCATGCAAAATAGTTGCAAGAGTGGAAATTCACTTTATATCAGGGGAGATATTCTAAGCCGTTTTTGTTTTTGTTTTTCTTAGTATTTGTTATTTTTCTTAGTATTTTGATTGGTCTTGGGAAATATTTTCTGAACAAGTCCCAGGTTTAGATATGCTTTCCCTAGTTAACTTGACTAATTTCATCATAGAAAGCATGTTTTGTATTAACTTCTGGCATGATATTGCATGGACATGAGTAGAATTCATGATTGCTCGTTTGTCTGAATTTTGTGTTGAATGATTAATGATGCCTGATGTTTCTTTTGAGAGTCTAGCTTGATACCGTAGCTGGTGAGGTTTTGTGCTTAAACATTTATTTTATTCTTGAGAGACCTCACTGTAATGGCATTCTAGAAATTGCTCTGTTTCTCTGTGATACATGCATTGATTTAAATGATTAAGGCAATTTTATTCTTGTTAGCACGGCCAGATAGCCCACCTATTTGATTTTTCCATTGTTAGCCCCTTTGAGCCAGAACCTATTTGTTCATGATGCCTGCTGATTACTTAGCCATGCTCCTATTGTCTTACCTTTGTTGAGATTGAAATGCTTGACAAGAAAAGAAAATCAATTGAGGTAAGCTCCATTGAAGCTAAGTAATGTAATCTTTTAAAAAAAAAAAACAAGTGTGTATCGCAATGTGAAAAAGGTGAAAAATAAAAGGGATGGATTCCTGATCTTAAAGAATAATGGAGAAATTTGTTTGAGATTTGATTATTTTGCAAGTGTATATCAGTGTTTCAATCTCAACTTATAATTTTAGCCACTTTCCAGAAATTCCTACCCTTAAGCCAGGCCAAGTTATATCCATGTGAAGTCCTTTTGATCAATTGTGCATGTGTTAATGTTCCTCATCTTTAGGAACTTGAGAATATGATCAAGCTTATGGTAGTGCTCTTGTTGTGGTGGATTGAGTGATTGTTATTTCCCCAAACACTTGAGTGTTGAGTGTTATATGTTTATCTTGGTGAGGGGTGTTCAAGTTAGATTCTGACATTTTCATGAGAATAGAAGGCATTATTAGGAACTCTTTGCATTGATTCAGTCATGCTTAGCATAGTGATCTATTGAAATTCTGTGTAATGTTATGCTAGATTGTTGTTTTTGGTTCTTCCATGTTTGAATCTTGTCTGTTGCTGGGGACAACAATTTTCTAAATCTGGGAATGATTTGATGCGCCTCTGGCATATGTAGTTTTCCAAGCTAAAAATGATAAGGATTAAGTCATACAAGAGCAGTTTATTTACATATTTTCTTATTATGTTGACTTTTCTATTTCAATGATATTTCTCACCTATTTGTTATGTTTATATAGGGAGAAACAAGAAGAAAACGAAATTTTAAAAGACGGTTGGCGCGAATCTGCATGAACATGGTTCTGAGCTGCATCAGATTTCTCTTAGGCCATTCGCCAGAGAAATGGCGTGACCTGGCGCCATTGTGGCGCGGTTTGGTGCCAGATGGATGCAGGGATGTTTCACCAGAGAAGTGGCGCGATTCTGTGCCATTGTGGCGCGATCCCACGCCAGTTTGCGAGAAAAATGTCTGTGTCCAGTAAGGGCAATTTTGGAAGTAGCAAATAAGGAGTATAAAAGCAACGTTGTGAAGACATTTGAAACAACTTTTCGACGACATAGAAAAACAAGGATTCCAGAAGGAGGAGAGGAACAAAGTATTGTTCTTAGTCTTCTTTTTGTAATTACATTCTTTCATCTTTATATTTTATAATTTTATGTCAGTCATGATCATGGTTGGCTAGTACTCTTTATTGTAGTTAGGGTCACAAACCCTATGTGAACCCTTGTTACAACGGATTGGTTTATAATTACTCTTTTATATATTTATATTTATCTCTACTCTCTGCGTAATTTCTATCTTCTTTGTTAGAATTAATCAATCTAATAGTTGATGATAATTTGAGGGTAAGAACCCTAGATAGGAATATTGGGGTTTTTGATCTTGAAAGGGAGTAGGATAACAATTTGTATGCGTGCTAGGAATAGACATATATATTATTGCAGATGTTTAATTTATTGTGCTCATTGCCTAATTTCATGAGAAACATCGCAAGGAATTGGGGTTTCAATTGGGTTTAAAGGGTTAACCTTGCAAGGAATTGAAGGTTAACTATTTAATAATTTTTAGATGATAAATTATATGAGTATTTATTTAAATGAGTATTTTAAATCAATCTAGAGTAAAAGGTGGGATCATATGGTGAGTGTACTCTAGCTACAATGCCTTCTCATATGTTATAAAATCAATCTCTGTTTTATTTTTCACAACGAAAATTCCAAAAATACATTTTTATTTTAGTTCTGATTATTACTCAATTCCACAATATATGTCACATCTATTTGATCTCTTCCCGTCTTAAAAGAAATGATTATTTGATATTTGATCACAATCCCTGTGGAGACGATACTTTTCTTATCACTGTATTACTTGTGTGATCGGTATACTTGCCGGTGAGCATCATATACCACAATGGTTGTTAATTTATAGGTCTAGTAGTATGGCATTTGATGGTGAGAAAAAAGTAATGCATGTTGTTTATGACAAAGTAATTCATATCAGATCATAATTGTCATATCATATCATATGCATGAGCTACATGAATGCAATTATACTACATATCTACATTCATCACATCATATGTCATATGAACCATCATCCAAACGGACTATGGTGAAACAACATACCGGAGAAAACTCTGAAACCAAGAACTTACCTGAAACTAGCTTTTCCGTAAACCCCGCTCGTACGTCACTAAAGTTATCTGTGTATCCATAACTGTCAAAATCACCTATTCAAACATGATCTTTATATCAATTCAAAATTACTTACACTTGAAAAATCCTCTTACGTACATACATATTTTGAAATTCTTCTTCAAGTTAGTTCACATAATTCTTAACGTATTCTTACTTACCAATTCACAAGTCAATACACAAACTTAAACATATACTTAAGTCTTACATATTAACATATTTAACCTAATTCACTTAACCCATAGGTTAACTTAGGTTTTCACACTTTCACCATACATAACATACACATGATTTTACTTGATTTATACAACCAAGCACTTAATTAATTTAAAAACCATACCTAGATCATACAACCACAAAGTGGCTGAATGATACTAGTAAGGTCACCATGCATTTCATGCATTCCATTCTTCATCAAAAACTACTCAAAACAACTCTTAACTTTATTTTTCCATTTTTAAACTCAATGATCATATAAAGTGCCAATAACCACTCTATGCTTTCAACTAATGAATCAACTAATTCATTTCATCCTAATACATTCATTTAACACCAAACATCATTAAAACATAAGCCAACAAGCTTCCAAACCATTTTTAGTCAATATGGCCGAAATAGTAATGAATCTTCAGCCTAAATAGTCTGCACCATTTAATTCACCAAAAATCCATTTCTTATCCATTTTCCCTGAAATTTTATTATGTCATAATAGACACGTGCATCTTTAAGTTGCAATAAACCACACTTAATTTGGAGGTTTATAACTCCAGATATGAATTTTTGAAAAATAGGGCAGATTTGAGGTCATAGGTTTCACAAATTTTATACCACTTCCAATGATTCAAAGTTCATCCAATCAACTCCTTACTCATCAAAACACAACTCTTATGTATATTTTCCTAAACATGTAATATTCTGTTTGTGTGAATTCATTTGGACCAAAATTGTATTCTTTTTTGACTGATACTGTCATTTGAAATTACTTTCATTTAATATATGTTTGTGGGACAAATGGCTTTAGTATATTATTTGTCCCTGTGGCCCAATTGTTTTTCACATATTTGTTTTTAGCTAAAGTGAAACACTGCAAGTGAAACGTTTTTGTTTTCATGTGATGGTTATTAGTTAATGACTTGTATACATGCTGACGCCGTGGCACTTGTTTTTTACTAACTTTGCTATATTCTCAAATGCTCATCTATTTTCTTTCTTCTCTGTGTGACTTCTCTGTGAAAGAAAAAAGCTAGGATTTTCTTTGAGAGATTGTGAGGCAAATCTGAGAGGGAAAAATCGAGAATCTCATCTCAGTTGTGTTGAGAAAAATATTCCTTGGTCCTTGGTACATCATTTAATCGGTTCAGATTTTTGTGGTTCAATCAACAACGAAGGAGACTTGAATCTTGGTGACATTTTTCTTCGGTAAACAAGAGTTCGTTAAGGAGCTGAGATGGGAGCACTGGATGGAGGTGCTGGCTTGTGAAGACGGTGAAGTCTTTCCTGTTTCTTGTTTCTGTTGTTGATTAATATTTGAATTTCTTGATGTGTCTGGTCTGTTGTTGAAGATCACTGTTGTATCTTTGTATTTCTAATTTTTTTCCTCTCTGTTATTAGCTTGCAGTTGTTGTAGTTGTAATTTGCTATTAACTGCAACTACTGAACATATTTGTATCTGTTTGCTATCTGAATAATAGTGCATGCTAAAGGGCGTTTGACCCTCATAGGCCAATTTGGATGTAGGAAATTCTTTCACAAAGAATTTCTGAACCAAGTATAAATTTCTGGTGTGTTGTTCTTTATCTTTTCAGCTTCTGCAAGTCTGTTTTCTAGGCAGATTCTTGGTAGCTCTATACCATGTAACAAGTGGTATCAAGAGCTTAGGTTCTTGGTTCCTTTTCTCTTCTGGTCTGTCTCTATTTCTGTTTCGTGTTTTTTGTCTATTTCCCTCTGGTCCTCGTGCTTTCTGCTGCTAGAAGCTGAAGAGGATTGACATCACCAAGGTTGAGGTGGAGAAGTTTGATGGGAGGGGTGACTTGAACATATGGAAGATCACGATGAAGGCTGTCTTGGTACAACAGAAGTATGAGGATGTTGTTGGTCCTCAAAAGGATCTTCCTGACACCTAAGCAGCTGAAGGATTTGATGGCTCTAGCTCATAGTTTAATTGTTGTAAATATGTCTGATAGTGTCCTTAGGCGAGTGTGTAAGATAACTAATCCTAGAGAGCTTTGGGAAAAATCTTGAGGCTCACTATCAAACCAAATCTGCCCCCAAAAAAATGTTATTGAAGGAGAAGTTTCTTTCCTTCAAGATGGATCCTTCTAAATGCTTGGAGGACAATCTTGATGAGTTTAACAAACTCACCTTAGATTTGGATAATGCTGGGGCAACTATCTCAGATGAGGATCAAATTTTGATCTTTTGAATTCTGTTCCAGATTCATATAGGGGGTGTAAAAGATGCTATAAAATACAGCAAAAGGGGAACGAACTTAGATGAGATAACTGAAGCATTGAGAGCATGGGAGGTTGAAATAATCTCCCATAAAAAATTCCATGTTGAGGGGCTGGTTGTGAAGGGTAAAGAGAACAAGAAAGGAAAATTTAAAAGTAAAGGGAAAGGAAACAATAATGTATCCCAACCTAACCAGAACACACAAGGTAATAAAAGTAAGGAGCAATCAAAAGGTAAACTTACCTGCTGGTTATGTCATAAAGAAGGGCATATCAAGAAGAATTGCCCTGAAAATAATAAGGGAGCTGCAAAGGCAGCAACTAAAACTGAGTATGCAAATTTACTTAGTGGATATGATGGTGATGAAGTCCTTATGGTGTCTAATAAGGGTTTTGAGGCTGAGTGGGTCATGGATTCAGGTTGCACTTTTCACATGACACCTGGGAAGGAATGTCTTGTTGGTCTAAGGTTCCAAAAGGGTGGAAAAGTCCTTATGGGAAATGACCAGGTTTGTCAAATAGAAGGAATTGAGGCTGTTAAGTTCCAAATGGCTGATGGCAGCCATAAAATCCTCAAAGAAGTGAGGTATGTCCCTGACTTGAGGAGAAATTTAATTTCTCTAGGCATGCTTGACTCAAGGGGGCTGTTATTCAAGAGTGAGCAAGGCTCACTCATTGTTCTTAAGGGTAATCAAGTTTTAATGAAAGGAAGGTTGACTAATGGTTGTACATATTACAGGGCGATGCTATCTCATCTGAAAGCTGTATAACAGCAGCCAAGGATGATGAGTCTGTTCTCTGGCATAAGAGAATGGGTCATATTAGCAACCAGGGTCTGTCTGAGTTATGTAAACAAGGCATTATAAGTTCTAAAAAAGTAACTTGTGTTGATTTTTGTGAAATTGTATTTTGGGAAAAACACACAAGTTACCTTTTCTTAGTTCTTCAAATTTTTCTAAATCAGTCCTTGATTATATACATTCTGATTTGTGGGTATCACTTAATGTTCCCCCTTCTCTCTCTGGTTGCCATTACTTCCTTTCGGTTGTGGATTCATACTCTAGGAGAGTATGGACCATGTTCTTGAAGCAAAAGGATCAAGCCTTTGATAGCTTCAAGAACTGGAAGACCCTTGTAGAGAATGAGACTAATAAGAAAGTCAAAGTTCTCAAGACTGATAATGGGCTTGAGTTTTGCAATAATCAGTTTTCTGATTTTTGCAAGGAGCATGGTATAAAGAGGCACAGAACTTGTGCTGAAACTCCTCAACAAAATAAGGTGGCTGAAAGGATGAATGGAACCATCCTAAATAAGGTCAGATGTATGCTGGCTGAATCTGGTCTCCCTAGATCTTTTTGGGATGAGGCTGTTTCCACAACATATTACCTTATAAATAGGAGCCCATCCATTGTTATAGGTCTTAAAACCCCTATGGAGCTTTGGTCTAGTAAGCCACCACGTCTAGGAAACTTAAAACCATTTGGTTGTCTTGCATACATGCATGTAAAACAAGATAAGTTGAGTCCTAGAGCTGTCAAATCTATTTTTGTTGGTTATCCTTCAGGTGTTAAGGGATATAAGCTATGACTCATAGCTGGAAGGAAGTGTGTCATAAGTATAGATGTGATTTTCGAAGAAAACACATTCTATAAAGACACATCCAAGCTTAGTGACAAGGAGCATCCTCCTAGGACTGTTGAGTTGGAGGTGGAGCTGCCCAACAACACTGGGCAGCAACCTGATGTGGCTGAAAATGAACAATAACACACTGTTGCTGAAGTTCAAGATGATGTGAATCACATTCCCATTGAGGAGCATGATGTGGAAGTGGATAGAGATAATCTGGAAGATTATTTGCTATCTAGGGATAGGACTAGGAGGAATATAAGACCTCCAAGTCGTTTTGCACATGCAGATGTCATTGCATTTGCACTCCAAGTAGGAGATATGCTGGAGTTTGATGAACCCAGCTCATACCAAGAGGCTATAAGGCTGGATTCTAAAATTCATTGGCTAAAAACCATGAAGAGATGGAGTCTCTTGAGAAAAATAAGACTTGGGTTTTGGTGGAGCGTCCAAAGAACAAGAAGGTGATTGGATGCAAATGGATCTTTAACAGGAAGCCAGAAATCCCAGGTGTTGAAGCTGCCAGGTTTAAGGCAAAGGTTATTGCTATGGGATTTTCACAAGTTGAGGGGGTTGATTACAATGAAATCTTCTCCCCTGTTGTGAAACATGTTTCAATCAGGCTCATTCTTTCAGTTGTTGCAATTCATGATTTAGAATTAGAACAACTGGATGTCAAGACTGCTTTCTTGCATGGCAGCCTTGAAGAGCTCATATTCATAGAGCAACCCGAAGGATTTATAAAAAGGGGGCTGAGAATAAAGTTTGCCTTTTGAAAAGGTCCCTTTATGGGTTAAAGCAAGCCTCTAGGCAGTGGTATAAGAGATTTGATGATTTTGTTTTGTCCAAAGATTTTAATAGGAGTAGTTTTTATCATTGTGTTTACTTCAAACAGCTACATGATGATTGTTTTATCTACTTGCTGATTTATGTTGATGACATGTTAATTGCATCTAAGGACATAAATGAAATTAATAATCTAAAATTATTGTTGAAAAAGGAATTTGAAATGAAATTTCTTGGTCCAACAAAGAGGATACTTGGCATGGACATTACAAGGACAAGAAATGAGAGAAAATTAACTCTCTCTCAATCTGAGTATGTGAAAAAGGTCTTAAAGACCTTTGACATGTACCTGGCCAAACCTGTAAGTGTTCTTCTTGTTGGTCACTTCAGGTTGAAGGTTGGAGATGGCGAGTTAGCCTCGGATGAGGCTTCTTTCATGTGCAATATTCCATATTCTAATCTTGTTGGATGCCTAATGTATGTCATGATAGGTTCTAGGCTTGATATTGCATATGGTGTTAGTGTAGTAAGTAGATACATGATTAAACCATCTAAGGAACATTGGAATGCTATGAAATGGTTGCTTAGATACCTTAGTGGCTCTGTTGATTGCTGCATTCATTATACTGCTGAAAACTCAATTAATTTTGATATTACTGATTATTGTGATTCTGATTATGCTGCTGATCATGATAAAAGAAGGTCTCAAACTGGTTTTGTTTTTTGTGTGAGAGGAAATGTGGTGAGCTGGAAGGAAAGCTTGCAACACATTGTGGCACTCTCCACAACTGAAGCAGAATATGTGGCTCTCACAGAAGCTGTCAAGGAGGCACTGTGGCTACATGGAATTGTCTCTGAGTTGGGTTTAGGAAAGGACCCACCTAAGGTATTTTCTGATTCTCAATCTGCCAGACACTTGTCCAAAAATGGTGCATACCATGAAAGAACCAAACATATAGATGTTAGGTTGCATTTCATAAGGGAAATAATTAGTAATGGTCAGGTTAATGTGAATAAAATATCAACTGATATTAATCCTGCTGATATTTTAACTAAAACTGTTCCTATTAGTAAATTTAGGGAGGCTCTAAATTTGCTAAAAATAAAACCTCCCTAATTGCATGCATAACATAGGCCTTGGGTTAAACGCCAGAAAAACTCTGGTGTGCATTTTTGTTCTGTTGTATGTTTAGTAAATAGATGAAGTTTTGTTATGTATATTGTAACGCCTGGCCGCTTCAAGAATCAATGACTATCCTCACATACTAACACGAGACTTTTCAGTGTGTTTTTTCCTCACTCGCACACTTCTTGGGAAAACTTCCCAGGAGGTCACCCATCCCAGAATTGCTCCAAGTCAAGCACGCTTAACTATAGAGTTCTTCTGTTCTGGGCTACCGAAAAGCAGATGCATCTTGTTAGTATAGGTAGTACCAAGTAATTCTTATAAACTATCCCAAACTGTGCATTCTCATACCTGCACAGTTTTTGGAATCCCTCTCTTTCGGGTGTCGATTCGATTCATTCATGCATGTAACCCCCCGCTGGAAGCCTGTCAGGAGCCGCTCCTTGTCCATGCTTCTTTGCACCGGCGATCACTCCCCGCCCTCGTCAGCGCTCGGGATGTTACATGCCCACCAGCTTCCGCTTGGTTCGTCCTCGAACCACACCGTACTGGAAGAGAGGCCCTGCTCTGAAACCACTTGTAACACCTGGCCGCTTCAAGAATCAATGACTATCCCCACATACTAACACCAGACTTTTCAGTGTGTTTTTTCCTCACTCGCACACTTCCTAGGAAAACTTCCCAGGAGGTCACCCATCCCAGAATTGCTCCAAGTCAAGCACGCTTAACTATAGAGTTCTTCTATTCCGGGCTACCGAAAAGCAGATGCATCTTGTTAGTATAGGTAGTACCAATTAATTCTTATAAGCTATCCCAAACTGTACAGTCTCATACCTGCACAATTTTTGGAATTCCTCTCTTTCGGGTGTCGATTCGATTCATTCATGCATGTAACCCCCCGCTAGAAGCCTGTCAGGAGCCGCTCCTTGTCTGTGCCTCTTTGCACCGACGATCACTCCCCGCCCTCGTCAGCGCTCAGGATGTTACGTATATTTTCCTAAACATGTAATATTTTGTATGTGTGAATTCATTTGGACCAAAACTATATTCTTTTTTGACTGATACTGTCATTTGGAATTACTCTCATTGAATATATGTTTGTGGGCCAAATGGCTTTAGTATATTATTTGTCCCTGTGGCCCAATTGTTTTTTCACATATTGGTTTTTTAGCTGAAGTGCAACACCGCAAGTGAAACGCAACGTTTTTGTTTTCATGTGATGGTTATTAGTTAATGACTTGTATACATGCTGATGTCGTGGCACTTATTTTTTACTGGCTTTGCTTTATTCTCAAATGCTCATCTATTTTCTTTCTTCTTGGCGTGAGTTCTCTATGAAAGAAAAAAGCTAGGGTTTCCTTTGAGAGTTTGTGAATCTGAGAGGGAAAAATCAAAAATCTCATCTCGGTTGTGTTGAGAAAAATGTTCCTTGGTCCTTGGTACATCATTTAATCGGTTTAGATTTTTGTGGTTCAATCAACAACGGAGGAGACTTGAATCTTGGTGACATTTTTCTTCGGTAAACAAGAGTTCGTGAAGGAGCTGAGCTGGGAGCACTGGACGGAGGTGCTGGCTTGTGAAGACGGTGAAGTCTTTCCTGTTTCTTGTTTCTGTTGTTTATTAATATTTGAATTTCTTGATGTATCTGATGTGTTGTTGAAGATCACTGTTGTATCTTCGTATTTCTGATATTTTTTCCTCTCTGTTATTAGCTTGCATTTGTTGTAGTTGTAATTTTCTATTAACTGCAACTACTGAACATATTTGTATCTATTTGCTATCTGAATAATGGTGCATGCTAGAGGGCGTTTGACCCTCATAGGCCAACTTGGATGTAGGAAATTCTTTCACAAAGAATTTATGAACCAAGTATAAATTTCTGGTGTGTTGTTCTTTATGTTTTCCACTTCTGCAAGTCTGTTTTCTGGGTTGATTCTTGGTAGCTCTATACCAAGAATTGTAACAACAACATATACTGATGATTTAACATCATACAAAGTCAACCGCTTTTTCATAAACCCTAACTTAAAATTCATGAAATTAAGCTAAAGGAAGGTAGTTAGTTACCTTAAATCAATTCAAGAAGAGTATATGATCAATTATCCTTCAAACAAGCTTCAAAAGCATAAATTTCCCCATGATTGCAGTTGGTGGTCGAAGATTTAAGGAGGAGAAAACAAAGCACACAAAGCTTCTTTTAAAGATTAGAAGTTAGGGTTTTACTCACAAGATAACTAGGAAGATTTTCTCTTAAAGAAACTATGCATTTTAGTGACTAAAAGATCAAGCTCTTGATCTCTTCTTCTTCTCCCATGGCTTCCACGGTTTTAACAAGAAGAAACATCAAATTTTGGTCATTTAAAGAAGCCAAAACTGACCTTGTAGGTGTAGGAAATATCAAGCACACGAAATTTAACTTTTTAAAGCTTTATGTTATCTTATTTGCTATTGGTTGATTTTATTAATTCTTGTCTTAATTTTATAATTATTTTAGACATAATTAACATGGTTTAAGACTTCTTAAAACCCTTAAAGAATTTCATAGAATTTGATCATATCATTTAATTAAATTTTAGATGTAAATTTTGCTTAATTGCAAAATAGTCCCTATACTTTCACACAATTAAAATTTGACCCCTAAACTTTTTAAATATTAATATAAGGGTCCTAATTGACTTACTTGGCATGAATTGTATTTTCATAATTTATTTCATGTCAATCGGATGATTAACGAATCAATTCTAGCTTCCGTAATTATGTAATTCCATAATTTCCTATACTTATGTAATTATATTCATAATAAGCATACATAATCAATTCTTAAAAGTTTGGGTTGTTATACTGATACAAGAGAGGATCACCGTACTTTACAAATTCAAAGTATTATATAGGAAGGCATTGAAGGCAAAACAGAAAGCCATTGTGAAGATATATGGTGAATGAGATTATTTGCCTAGGTGGTTATGCTGCAATTTTTTATAGGTTCAGTGTACCACATCCAAACCAATGATTCTGTGGTTAATCATCAATTGGTCAATGGCTATTGTGTTTTTCATCATGTTTTTTAGACTTTTGAGTAATATTGTGAGACATTCAAATGGTGCAAATGAGTCAAAGGAGGTTTAAGAGTATTTTTCGGCTTCTATCTGTATGTACATTATACAAAAGATGGGTATATATATCTTATCTCTAATCGACATCACATCTTATTAACAGTCGCTAATATCCTCCTTGATTGGCAGCCTCCTAAGGCCTATCATGTTTTTTACCTTCGACACATTGCAAGCAATTTTAATCAAAGATTCAGAGATGCAAAGTTGAAGAATGATTTAATGAGGCCATTTGTGCTTATTAAGAATGTGTTGATCTAATGCTACTGACAAATCTAATCTTGTTTGTCTTGTATATTGGTATACATCATTCAAAATTCATTTTGATATGTGGTATAAAGAATTATGCAACACTAGCCCAAAGGTTGCTAATTGGATTGAAAGCATCCCAAAGGAGAAATTGACTCGTGCTTATGATGTTAATGGTCGAAGATATGGCCAAATGACAATTAACTTGCATGAGGCCATAAATACAATTTTCAAGGGAGCTAAGAATATGTTGATCACTATCTTTGTCAAGTAAACTTGTAGTAGACTTGTCCACTATTTTGTTAAAAGAGGGTTGGAGCCAACTGTTGAAGGCCAACCCGATAATCTATTCTGTCATGTCCTTAGCCAAGGCATGCAAAGGAACCACCAAATTGCTACATCTCGATCATAGCACTAATACGTGCATGATCATTCTGAAATTGAAGAAAATTAAACATATTACATAATTTTTAATTTTTAATTATAATTCATAACAATATCAACATCAACTACACCTTTTGTCCCAAATTAATTGGGGTCGGTGATAGATGAACTCAAATAAAAAATACGAAAATGTTGAAAAAAGATGAAAAATAAAAAATAAAATATATATATATATATATATATATATATATATATATATATATATATATATATATATAAGAAGGGGAAAAAAGAAGAGGGGGAAATGAAGAGGAAAAGGACTAAAAAGGGACCATATGGAACATAGGAGTAACAACAAGTTTAACCCTCCATTATGCTTATAGCTTTTCTCCATTCCGTTCTAAGGCACACCCGCCAATCTATATCCCACTCCATTAAATCTTGTTTTACTACCTTCCTCCAAGTAAGTTTCGGTTTGTGTTGAGCTCTTGGTAACAAATTTTTATTTTTATAGGAGCATCCAGAGGCTTTCTCATTACGTGCTCAAACCACCTCAATCTATGTTCTCTCATCTTTTCAACCATCGGTAATACTTCTACCTTTTATCGAATATCTTCATTTCTTATCTTATTCATCCTCGTATAACCACACATCCACCTTAACATCATCATCTCTCTGTTACTCTCATTTTATACTCATGTTGCCTATGTGTTGGCCAACATTCAACTCTATATAGCATTGCAGGCTTTACTGTTATTCTATAGAATTTTTCTTTTAACTTAAGAGGATTTTGCGGTCACACAAAAATCTAGATACACTATCTCATTTCATCAACTCTCCTCTAATTCATAAACGACAACAAAATAATTAACAAATCAAGAATTGACATATGTGGGAAACATGCCAAAACCCTGCCCATAAGAGGTGATCATGTATTGGATGTGCAATCAGATCGGGAACATGTCTATCAACGTTAGATCCTTGTGCAGCTTGTTTGACCTTTAGCTCCCTGCAACGCCCATCGTTGCAAACCGCCTGCGAAATATATGTCTTGGACATGCTAATCACTCTTGGACTGGGATCAAAGCGGACAGAATCCTCAGTTAACATGTTGCTAATTACTAAAATTTAACCAATTAATTACTACATAAATTTTTAGAAAGTTTAACGTAATTTAATTCACATGCTAACCATTTAAATATTCATTATAGTTAATCAAATACAGATAATATTTAATATGTACATCTAGACCCATCTTATGGGTCCCAAGTCTGACTAGATAAATTGGACCTAACCCTCCCTTAGGTAAGACACCCTCTATAAATAAGGGGATTAACTCTTTATAAATGATCAAATTGATATAATTTTTGAAATAGTGATGTTGTTAAATATAATATCAATTTCATATAGTTCCGCACTCTATTCATTTGAGATTACTCTCTCACATGTTATCTTCATACATATTAAAAAAAAATCATTAACTATTTTTGTAACAGTCGAGTGAGTGCAGGTAGGGTTGGCAAAATGAGCCAACCCGGCCCAACCCGCATTCAATTTGTAAAAAACGGGTCGGGTTAGGGTTGACCCGAAAAAATAAATGAGCCAGAAAATCCAACCCAGTCCGACCTAAGCCGGGTTAGAGTTGGCTCGCGGGTTGGCTCGATAATCAACTCGCGGGTTGGCTCGGAATAAAGCTCGCGGGTTAGCTCGAAATGATGCCACTGGGTTGGCTCACAGGTTGGCTCGCGAGTAGTTGGCTCAAAAAATTGATTTTTGTGGAACTAGTCTTATTTGTTCTCCAACACTGCTAAAATTATCAACACTGCCAAAAGGTTCCGACTTTGATCTCTTCAAAGGTACCCAGAATGGAAAAAGAAAAAAGATTGAAGTAACAAATCTTATAATGTCAACAACATAGAAGAAGAACAATGAATCCATTTTCATATATATATTTGGGAAAAATAAAAAAGAAAGATGAGAAATATAGAGAAAAGGGTATTGCACCTTGAAAGTAGTGGATTGGTTTGTCAAGAGAATAGGCCAATAGACCCGAAGATGCAAGGTTAATGGTAACAAGGTGAACAAGCTATCCAAGGGGGCAGAAGAATCTTAGGGTTAAGGAAAGTGACGAGTGACGACGATGTGAGCGTATGACAGTTTTGAAGTTTTCATATTTTTTTTAATACAGTCATATTATTTTTTTTGACCCGCGAGCTGGCCCGTTTGAGTCTGGGTTATATCGGGTCAGGTTGAGTCGGGTTGGCAGCTCATTTAGGCCAACCCGACTCATTTAGGACGAGTTGCGAGCCAACCTGACGGGTTAACTCGTTTTTGCCATCTCTAAGTGCAGGATTAATTTTACAAATTTATCCGCAGTTAGGTTTTTTTTTTTAAATAAATTCTTCGTTGTAGTAAATTGTTTTCACAAACACATGGATCCGGTAAAAAGTTTTGAAATTTACATCAATATTATAAAAGAAAAAAAAAAGACCAAAATCTGAAGAGTGACGACAGCGAAGTGGATTTCTGGGACTTGGATAAGATTGTCATAAGTCAATACTAACGGCTAGCATAAATTCCCTGTCCCTAACCATATCCTGTGTTTAAGACTATAGTTTTCCTTTCCCAATTCCCCCTGCGAGCTTTTGCTTTCTATTTTGCATTACTTGCTGTTGTTGGTTTTATTTACGAGAAGGTTGCATGAGAATTCAATTCTTATAGTGTGATTCTTCGATTTATGTCTAAAGTTTTTTTTTTTTAATAAATATGAGACCATCACTGGTTGAGTCACAACATGAGAATTGAATTCTCAGAGAAAATCAAATTCCTTTATTTATTTAGCATGACCGCTATCCATTCGGGTGAAAAAAAACCCAGAAAAGATGGTACAATTGCAAAGATTTTCAGTTTTAGTTTCTCACACGTCCGAGGATTGAATATTTTATATTACAAAAATTATGATATAGTAATATGTGGCCAACGATGATAAAAAAAGAGAGAAAAATATATGTTAAAATAAATAGTTACAAAATTATCATCATTAATTTATCTTTATACGATTATGATTTTCCACATAATCATATCATATTTTTTTAACATTAGAAGATCCATATCAATACACATATATTGTATCTGTAAAAATCTCTTAACAATTTTCTAGCTCAACTAGAATTTATAGTCAAATTAACATGGATTCCAATTAAAATATTTATCACTATTTCCTATATTTGTGATTTTATTGAACTAAATAATTATTTAAGATTATAAGAATCTGAGGTATGACGTGCCATATCTGCATTATAGTTTGTCCATATAAAAGTTGAAACCGTAAGGTTTTTTTTTTATAATCTGACACAAACAGTTTTATCATTAAACTAAGAGTAAACACCCTTTTTAGTCCCTGGCAATATCTACGAAGTCCTTTTCAGTCCCTGACAATAAAAAAGGACCAAATTGGTCCCTGAAAGTACAAGAAAAGGGCCACTCTACATATTTGGGAGTTGACATAAGGACTAACATGGCTTTTTTTTTTAATTTCAGGGACCAATTTGGTCCTTTTTTATTGCCAGTGACTAAAAAGAACTTCGTAGATGTTGACAAGGACTAAAAAGAGTGTTTACTCTTAAACTAATAAGTTTGACAATATTTCAGTGGTGATATCTTACATAATTTTGATCTTAAACCATCATTTAAGTCAGTGAAAAATAATTGCTTTAGCATTGGATTTGAGACAGGTATGGACAGAATTAAACATTTAAATAAAAATATTTACCAAAAAAATATTTAAATAAAAATCACTTCACTACAAATTCGTTTTTTAATAAAATCAAGTTTGAAAATTCAAATTTATTCACAATTAATTTTGTAAACTATAATTCAAACACATCATCTACAACCAAATTTCACCGTGTAGGCTTTCTGTCACATGTCACCGAGATTCCAAAACACCAAAACCAATCATATCGCCTTTGTTGTAACGGTACAATTACTTCGAAAATCCAAAGTCAAACAGAAGTTGATAATATAATTGAGCGTGCCTGTCTTTCATTTTTTTAAGAAAGCCAACTTCTAAGAACTTTGATACTTTCCCGTTGAAAATAGAGACTATGCAGAACCCCATACTTCAACTTCCTACTTACTACGACTTGCCGTTCTCCAAATAAACGCTTATTAAAGTACCCATATGATGGTAAAAAACAAAACCAACTAAAGTATTTTCTCAGAAAGAAATTTTCATTATGCATATCATATTGACTGCAATTGACCCAGTTTTTAGTATTTCTTTGAACTACTGTTTTCAATGTTTCTATTTGAAAATACTGTTTGTATGTTGATGACAACTATTAATTTGACTACCTAGTAGAATCTAAATAAAAAATGTCAGACCAACTTTATTGGTTGATCTGGTGCATAACTAACCAGGTTCACCTAGTGCCTAGTTAATGAAGTACTTCTGCCTTCCCTGTAAAACTAGTTAATACTGTTACACTCTAGCTTGAAGACCAGCTATACAAAGCAGCCAATGCAAATATCCCCTCCAAATCTGGGTCCATATAAAGTGGCATCAAGCTACTAAAGCTTCCATGCCAAGACAAAAAAAAAGAAAGAAATAAAATGAAGCAACAAATGGAATTAAAACTGAGGACGACAGATTTACATAAAGTTTTACGACAAATCAATGCTCATTATTGTTCAACTGCCACTATTTCAGGCTAAAAATTAACAATAATGATGCGCTAGCGGGTTCCTGCTGATCGGTTTTTCCTTAGTCTGCCCCGTGTAACTCGAATGCTTTCTTCCATTATGGTCTCCTTTATAGGAGGGTTCCCATTTTCATTTGCTAAAGAAGATGACGGTGCTGCTGCTTCAATCTGCTTTGTTTCTGCCTCTGCTGGTGCAGCTTGGTTGGTTGTTTCAGACGTAGTATTAGACTTCTGAGTACTTAAACCTGCTCCAGGAGATTTCGGAGTACTTAAACCTGCAACAGGAGACTTCTGAGTACTTAAACCCGCAACAAGAGACTTTGGGTTACTTAAACCCACTACAGGAGCTGCTTTAGGCACTTGTGCAGAGTGTAACTCTTCTGCTACCTCCTTCTGGAGCTGACTCGAAGATGTGCTAGAGGTAGGAGATGGAGGTTCCTCAACTTGTGGTTCTGTTTGGCAATTAGCAGGTGCAGGTTGACGGACCTTCACACCTGGTCGTTGCTGTGAATTCAAGACACAAGTTTTTTTTTTTTTTTTTTTATGAGTAATGCATAAAGAAGAATGAGATGGAAGTGAGTTAAAGCCCTCAAAGATAGCATAAGATGCAGCAGAGAACACAAAAATATCCATCTTAAGGACCAATCTAATATTAATCTACAAAATTGAAGTTACAATGTTTAACAATGAACGAGCTTCAAATGGAATAGCGGTATCTTCAACAATATCACGGAAAAAGAAATAATAGATATGTAGAATTTTTTCCATCTTCCTTTAGAAAAAATGAGAGTCACTCCAGGCATTAGTTTCTTTCCTTATGCAAAATATATCTCCTTCCTAGATTAATAATTTAACATGTATTTATATGTTGTTTATGAGTTTAATTATATTCTGGTAGGCACATCTAAATGCACTTATACATAATTAAAAAACATATCTTGGCATTAAACAACAGAAGATAGAAGCTAAGCGGCACAACCCAATTCCATATATAAGAAATCTGACAATAGAAATTCTACCATTTTGCTTCATTGAAATTCTAGCATATTAAGTCACATTCAAACATAACAGCAGACAAAACCAACACATAATCGTAATAAACTACCTGAGCAGGACGAGGTGCTGGGGTTGATTGTGCAGCAACAAACTGCAAAATGTCATATATTCTAGTCTGACTATAACTAGCAGCTCTTTGCCAATACAAAACTGCAATATCTCCTGCCCTTGTCCTTAGTTCCAACAAGCTGCGATCAATTTCTGTCTCGTGTTTTGCAACATATGGTTTAAAGAAGGAATCATACACATAAGTTGTTCCCTAAAACAGATATATCAAATTTTAAACATAAGTTGAAAAGAAGCAAATAATAAAGTAATATCAGATTCTACCACAGTAAATAAATGTATACCTTTGTTTTGGGGTACCACAGAAATATGAAAAATGCCAACTTAGCCTCACAGTACAATGGCACCCTTCATGAAAAGTTCATTAAAAAATAAGTCATAAAAAACTATTTTCGAATAAAAAAGAAGCAGATATAGCATTCTATGAACACACCCAAGATAGAATCCTCTACCATGATATAAAAGTATCACCAATTCTCTCACATACTGTTATAACAGCCACCAAAATCCTGCAACACAGGGAAAAGAAAGTTTGTATCAGTATTTATCCCTATAAGTTATCAAGTCAAAGTTTAGTAAAGTGAATCAGTCTATAATGTATACCAATACTGGCACCAAAAGCGAAGGTTTTCAATTTCCGGCTTATTCATTTCAACTGCTTTATAACATTCATAGGCTGGATAAGCATAGCCAAATACCATCCTGCAATACATCAAAGGACAAAAAATTATTTAATTTCAAATATTACAATGCAAACCATTTATATCAGATAGATTGAAAATTTAGGACAGCATGAAACATACACAAGCGCCCAGGTAAGAAAGGATCCTATCATTTCGTATTCCTGACATTGAAGGAAAAGAAAACCGGTTAAGCCAAATAGCATAGCATCCAAGCAACTCAATCTGAAAATAATGATACTGTTACTAAAACTCATGTATTTCTTCAAAACTAAGCTTCTTAAAGCCTATAATTCATAGCCAAAAAAAGTTCCAATTCCGTGCTCATTAAAATTGCAAACATGATGATATCCTATAAGCTTTAGCCTATTTTTCTTTACAAAACCACAATTCATTTTTTGGTTTTCCCTATGAACTTGCACAATAGCAAGTGCAATGTCCTTATACTAATAATCTTGAGTCGTTGTAAGTTGTCGTGACTTCATAAACAACAACAAAAAATGCTCACTCCAATAATCAACTATATTTTTTGAAATAGGATGCAGAGAATAATGTAGAGGCACAAAATCAAGAATCCAGAAGCTAGGGCGAGCAATGCCAAGTGAAGTAAAGATCAATGTCCAAGATCAAACTCAACAACAGCACCACCACATGTAATAATACCACATGATTCGATTTGATTTGATTTGCACATCAAAAACTCAAATAGAAAACTAACATCAACAAATAAAATAAAAAAGGAAAAGAAGAAATTAACAAATACCTCAAATTGATTGTGTTGCGACGGAGAAAGAGAAAGGAAGTAAGTAGAGTGTAAATCCGAAATGAGAAGAGATAACAAGTTCCGGTGAATCTGGCGGAGGAGATTGAGAGAGATCGGCGGTGACACCGGAAACGGCCACCGCGAACCGTTACGTTGTCGGCGAGAGAAACGGGAGAAAAGTAACAGTAACTAGAGAAAAAAGGAACAGAAATAACAGGAGTTCGAGTTGACGTTAGAGGAACAGTTTAAATTGTTGCTTTGCAATTTGCAATTTGCAATTGCAATTTCCTGTTCATTGTTTTGGCATAGTGTGAATGTAGACTCTGGTAGTAAGTAGTAAGTAGTAGTGCGAAATTCTTGTGTGTTTCTTGCAACATTCAGAGTGGCGTGAACCTCGTTCATCAATCACCGTTCATCACCCCACCTACGGTTCACGTGTACCCACTTTGCTTTATCTTTCTTTCTGTCGTTAGCTATACCTTATTTCGTGTTATATAATTGGCACAAGTTCAAATGCGGATATAAATGTTTAAAATTAGAAGCATTCAGAAATAAGTGATTAAAAAAAAATTATGTTTCTCCGATTGCAAAATAAATTATCTTATAAAATAGATATGACTCATTTTTTTATTTCTCTTTTTTTTTTAGGAGATCATATCCATTTTTTGTGTGTTATATAAAATATATTTCTTTTAAAAAATTGGTAAGATTAAAAACACAAGTGCAGGGGGTAAAAATTACAGAGGTTTTTGAACTTTTTTATTTTTATTTTTTTAGTATAGAAATTTTTTGAATAAACTATCCTAATATTAGAAAAATTATGATCTATTTTCATTTTTTAAAAAATAAATTTTAACTACCAAATCCATCATAATTTTCTAAAAAATATCCATGTGGATTCATTAGGCTTGGGATTGCCATAATCTTTACCTTTTAATTTTCTTCACAAATCAACGATTTAAAGAGCATTTTTTAATTAAAAAATAATAATAAATTCATAATTTATATTTTTTTGCGTGTATCTAAAAAAATTCTTCTTTTATTTTAGAATGTTTTTTTTCTTCATATTTTCACAAACTAAAATATGAACATAAACAAAATTTACTACTGATGTTATATTAGGAAAAAGGTGTGTCATTTTCATTTTAAATGACACACCTTACATCCTTTCACTCTCACAAAGAAGTGGGACCTAGGGGTGCTAAACAAACTAGGGTCCTTTGGCTCGGCTCGTGAATGCCTGAATTTACATGTCTAAAATTGGTTGTTAGCACAAGGCTTGAACTTGTATAAAAGATCGTTTAATAAAAAAGGCATCAGGCTCCAATTCAAAAGCTCGGCCTTAGAGCTTCACAGGCTGGCCTAGTATATTATTTTTTTATTTATTTTATATTTTTTATACCACTTGTAATAGCCATCTCTTTCTCCTCAATCCATTTCACCTTATTTTATTGGTTAAACAGACTTTTTGAATGATTTTGTTATATATTATGCTGTTTGTATATACATTGAATTTATGAATATTTATGGAATTACTAGTATTGTTGATTTTACATTCTGTTTGGATACATTTTTGTGTCTTATTTTTTTTTTTTAAACCGGCTAAATCAGGCTTTCATTTTTTGTAAATAAGCCAGGCCACATGCCGATAATTATATTTTGAAAAAGACATGATATAATTATGTGGACAATTATAATCATATAAAGACGGATCAATGTTAATAATAGATAAGACAAAGAAATATTTCTACAGCCACTTTAGATAAGGTTATCTACAACTACCATTTATAACTATGTTCTCTTGGGAGTACATAGTTATAACATTAAAGTTGCTTTTTTCTATCTCTCAACGTCAGCAAACAAGTTATGAAAAGTAACTGAGGAGAGAAAAAAGCAACTTTAATGTTATAACTATGTACTCCTGGGAGAACATAGTTATAAATGATAGTTGTAGATAACCTTATCTAAAGTGGCTGTAGAAATGTTTACCCCATATATGATTCGCTTTTTCTGCAGTTAATGCAGATAAGTTATCTGCAGTAAGCCTAATACGACGTCATTTTGGGACGGAAATCATGATGTTTTTGTAATTTTAATTTATTTCAGGGTTGTTATAGTCTTTATAATTATAATTATTTAATTTTTCAATTCCAAAATGACATCATTTTGAGAGAAAATGCAGATAATTTATCTGCAGTAACTGCATAAATATTTTTCCATATATATATATATATGGGGTTAACATTTATCATTTAACATGACCACAAAAAATTTCCTACACACACAACATTTTGTGGGACCCGCATGTTTTGAAAAAAAAATTGCGGCAGGCAAAACGAATCTCTATAACATAACACAATCATCTTTCCTACAACATAACTCTTATAAAACCTTATATATATATATATATATATATATATATATATATATATATATATATATATATGTTGAGCTGTATAGTATCCGTAATTAATTTGATTTTGATTGTGTTAGCAATCATAGGAATTAATTGTAAATAGAATTGATTGACGGGAGACATCAATTCTCTGAGTAATTAATTTGATTTTGATTGTGTTAGCAATTATAGGAATTAATAGTAAATAGAATTGATTGATGAGAGAAATCAATTCTATGATTTTAACTTTATTTTTTAGAGTGATTAGTGGCTTGATTGAAGCCCAAAATTTGTATATATAATTACCTCTGTACAAAGGAAGAAATATACAGATTTCATTGTTTGACATGGTATCAGATTTTTTCCAGGAAAAGAATTTGTACATCTATTTCTCACATAGTGATCATATCCCCTCTTCTGTAAAACCCTAAATTTCTAATTTTTCCTCGACAATATGGAAAACATTGGACCTGCAACCCCTACCCGTACCCCTATCACAAATTTCTCACCCCAGAATATAATCATCCAACAAGACAATTCATCCCTCCCTATGTCTGTCATTCTAGATGAATCGAATTATCCTTTATGGTCTCAACTTATGGATATGTGTATTGGCGCTCGTAACAAAGCTGGTTATCTCACTAGTGCTGCGAAGAAACTGAAAGCTGATGATCCTGCATATGATGTGTGGATTACTGAAAACGAACGGGTCAAGAGCTGGCTCATTGACTCTATGACCCCACCCTTATGCATCATTTCATCCGACTCGAAACGGCCAAAGAAATCTGGGATGCCTTATCCAAAACCTTTTATGATGGCTCCGACAAGACTCGCCTATTTGAACTGAACCAAAGATCGTTTTCCACCAAGCAACAAGGACGTCCTCTATCCATTTATTTTAATGAACTTGTGTCTATTTTTCAGGAAATCGATCATCATTCCTCTTCTCAGGTTGACACTGTTAATGGTGTCCTTCAAATGCAGTCTGCCATGTCTCGCCTTCGCGTGCACATCTTTCTTAGTGGCCTCGACTCAGAATTTGATAAGTACGTGGAGAGATCATGCGTAAAGATCCCAAATTGAACCTTGAAAGTGCCTATGCATATGTTCGGCGGGAGTTTAAACAGAAACAAACCATGACTACCACCAACTCTGTTCCTGAACATTCAGCCCTTCTCACTCAACCACCATGCCAAGGACCAACCTTTGCACCTAGCAAGCCTCGCAGGGACTCCTTTTCTGGAAAATCCAACACCTTCCTTTGCTCTCACTGCGGTGAATCTGGCCATTCTAAGCAACGATGCTATGAAGTGATTGGCTACCCTGAATGGTGGGACTTCACCAAACGTCCCTGAAAAAAGCTTCCTGTTAAGGCTATGCTTGCTTCTCCTGCTGAAGACGCACCTTCTCCTATTGCTAATGTTGCCCAATCAGGTATTATTGGTAAAACTCTTGCCCTTTCTGCAAATTCCAGGAACAATACTTGGATAATCGATACTGGTGCCTCAGATTATATGATTTCATATTTGAATAACTTGCATTCCTTATCCCCTTCTTCTCAATCTATCATACATACTGCTAATGGTAGCACATCTGTTATTACTGGTGAAGGGTCTATTATCTTATCTGACCATATTAAACTTGATTCAGTTCTGATTGTTCCATCTCTTGATTACAATTTGTTGTCTGTTGGTCAACTTACCACTGCACTTAACTGCGCTATCACTTTTTGGCCTACATTTTGTGTTTTTCAAGACATTCCCACTCGAATGATTCTTGGTTATGGTGTTAAACGAGGCAAGCTTTATTACTTCGAGATCACCAATGGTGGAATGAATAAGTTGGGAAAGGCATGACAGCAGTGAAGATAAGGCTCGAGCAACCATATGGCTTTGGCATAGGCGTTTAGGACATCTTTCCTTTAGTTACCTTAAGAAATTGCAACCACATTTGTTTTCAACTTTGAATTCCTATGATTTCCATTGTAGTACTTGTGAATTGGCTAAAAGTTCTATTCCTTTTGAATTCCCAAGTACTTTGAATTCCCAAGTCATCGTGTTCCTTATTTCCCAAGTAGTAATAAAAGTTCTATTCCTTTTGAAGTTATTCATTCGGATGTATGGGGCCCTGCCAAGGTCCCTTCTTTCTCTAAGGCATGTTATTATGTTACTTTTATTGATGAATGCACCAGGATGACTTGGGTAAGATTATTAAAGAAAAAGGGGATGTTTTTATGGCTTTTAAACACTTCCTTAGCATGGTTAGTACCCAATATCAGTGCCAAATTCGTGTTTTACAATCTGATAATGGCATGGAATATCTTGATAGGAATTTTACTGATTTTCTTAGTCACCATGGCATAAGGCATCAAACTTCCTGCACTTACACTCCACAGCAGAATGGCTTGGCTGAAAGGAAGAACCGACAAATTATGGAAGTCGTCTGGGCATCCCTATTTGGCATGAATATGCCTCGTACTTATTGAGGAGAGGCTGTGAAATCAGCTGCATACTTGATTAATCGTACTCCCTCTCGGGTCTTGGCTTTTCAAACTCCTCAACAAAAGTTGCAGTCTTTTTTTTTTTTCTATTGCTCATATTCCAAACTTGGAGCCTAGGGTCTTTGGTTGCACCGTGTACGTTCATATCCCCAAACCTCTACGCACCAAGTTAGATCCTTGTGCCAAGAAGTGTGTATTTGTGGGTTACTCAGATCTTCAAAAAGGATACCGGTGTTATGATCGCATCCTTCACAAAATGCATATTACTCTGGAAGCATCTTTCAAGAATCCGAGCCTTATTACTCAGGGGGAGCCTCCGAGACTTCTCCTCAGGGGGAGAGCTATAGTGGAGAAGAAGTCTTCTTTGATGGATGGAATTCAACCAAGAGCAACTATTTCCCAATAACTGAAAATGCTTTAGCCCTTGATGAACTTCCACCTACTATCGCTACCTTTGATCATGCCCCTGCTGATATGGTGCATACTCTATCTACTGAACTTCCAACTTTAACACCCATAACAGAAGAATCATCTAGTGATGTCACTGATACTCACCCGAGGAAAATACTGAGGTACCTTCTTTCTCGACTCCATTTGATTTACCTGAAACACATATTCCTACTGAAAATATCTTAGATCCTCCACATATTAATATTAGGTGTTCCTTGAGACCTAACAAAGGTGTGCCAAAAAATCAATACGAACCAGACCCAAAAGCAAATGTTAAATATCCAATTAGCAGCTATGTATCCACTCATAGGCTATCTGAATCATATCCACTCATAGGCTACCTCTGTTTGCAAGAGTCCTTACATGATCCAAGGTGGAAGAAAGCAATGAATGAGGAAATGGAAGCATTACAAAAGAACTCAACATGGGAGCTGGTTCCCTTGCCAAATGGAAAGAAAACCATAGGGTGCAAATGGGTGTTCACAGTTAAACTAAAAGCATATGGAAGCATTGATAGGTACAAAGCTAGACTAGTAGCAAAAGGATACACACAGAAGTACGGAGTAGATTATCAAGACACTTTTGCCCCGGTTGCCAAACTTAATACTATTCGAATCCTTTTGTCTATTGATGCAAACAGAGATTGGCCCCTAAAACAATTTGATGTTAAAAATGCCTTTCTAAATGGAGATCTTGAAGAAGAGGTCTATAAGGAGATACCACCAGGTGTCAAGAGGAGCTCCATGGGAAAGAATGAAGTTTGCAAATTGAAGAAAGCTTTATATGGGCTCAAGCAATCACCTCGAGCCTGGTTTGGAAGATTTTCTCAAGCCATGAATAACTTTGGGTATAAACAAAGTAATGCAGATCCTACTCTCTTCATAAAGAACAAAGATGGAAAGGTAACAGCATTGATTGTGTATGTTGATTATATGGTTTTGACTGGTGATGATCCATGCGAAATGAAGTTATTTCAGAAGTATCTAACAACTGAATTTGATATGAAAGATTTGGGACAACTCAAATACTTCTTAGGCATCGAGATTGCTCGATCTAAACAGGGAATCTTTCTCTCTCAGAGAAAATATATACTAAATCTTCTTGCTGATGCTTGCATGCAAACCAGTGGAAACACCTATAGAGATGAACCATACACTTGGTATCTTCCCTAATCAAGTCCCAATCGATATTGGCAGGTATCAAAGGTTAGTTGGTAGACTAATTTATTTATCGCACACTAGACCAGATATAGCTTATGCCGTAAGTGTTGTGAGCCGTTTCATGCATGCTCCTATTGTGTACCATATGAATGTTGTATATTGAATTCTTAGGTACCTAAAGGGTGCCCCCGGCCGAGGTTTGTTGTTCTCAAAAATAATACTTCCTGCATTGGGGGATATACAGATTCTGATTGGGCTGGAGATCAAACCACCAGGAAATCCACTTCTGGTTATTTCACCTTTGTGGAAGGCAACTTGGTGACTTGGAAAAGTAAAAAACAAAAGGTTGTAGGAAGGTCCAGTGCAGAAGCTGAATTTTGAGGTATGGCTGATGGTGTGTGTGAATTATTGTGGATCAAAAGTGTCCTAAAAGACTTAGGAGTTTGTTATGACCATCCTATGAACCTGCACTGTGATAACAAAGCTGCTATTGAAACTGTACACAACCCAGTTCAACATGATCGGACTAAACATTTTGACAGACATTTCATCAAGAAGAAATTAGATAAAAAAATTATACACTTTCCTTTTGTAAAATCTGAAGATCAACTTGTTGATATATTGACTAAAGTTGTGTCAGGGAAGGTGTTTCAAAATGCTATTTGCAAGTTGGGCATGATAGATATTTATGCTCCAACTTGAGGGGGAGTGTTGAGTTGTATAGTATTCGTAATTAATTTGATTTTGATTGTGTTAGCAATCATAGGAATTAATTGCAAATAGAATTGATTGACGGGAGACATCAATTCTCTGAGTAATTAATTTGATTTTGATTGTGTTAGAAATTATAGGAATTAATTGTAAATAGAATTGATTGATGAGAGACATCAATTCTATGATCTTAACTTTATTTTTTAGAGTGATTAGTGGCTTGATTGAAGCCCAAAATTTGTATATATAATTACCTCTGTACAAAGGAAGAAATATACAGATTCCATTGTTTGACAATATATATATATATATATATATATATATATATATATATATATATAAACTTGTTAAAAACTTCATACTGCTCCTTATTGAAATGAACCTACATTTTTTATTTTATTTTTATTCATTGAATAATGTTGAAATGCATCACATGGATTTCTTTGTCATACTTATTTGTTATGTTTAGCAAGTGTTTACGTAACCTAGAATAGCACAACATTTCGGGTGATATTGTCGTCTTATTCTACTTTTGATAGTACCTCTAATATATATATGTGTTGTTTGTATGTGTCAAAGTATCACATTGTGATTTTTTCTATAATCATTTATGTTGGGAACTCGGTTCCTCAGATCGGCTCAGGGGCCTTTTTGCGGAAGTCAATCAACAAGATCCTCGATCTCGGATCTCGGCAATACCTCAACCTGAACTTCACCAGGTCGGGCAGCGCAGCGGAAAATCAAAAACACAAACAAGAGAGAGAGAAGAACGCAAACAGATTTGAACGTGGGAAAACCTTCTCCAATGAAGAAGTAAAAACTCACGGGACCTCAAAAATCCACTATGAAAATAATGGTTACAAATAATCAAATTCACTAATGTGGTGGTTAACTCAACCTCTCCAACAATGGTGATAATCAAACCTCCCTAGAGATGTTTCACTCAAACTCTCTAGAGAACTCTCAAACACCAGCGTAGAGTTTTTCTCTCATATCTCTCAAGTATCACTCAAGAGTCTCTCAAATATTTTTCTTCATCTAACCTAGCCTCCACCCACAACTAATGAATATATAGAGGATGTGAGATCTAGGGTTTAGGGGTTTTAGGAAATCTCTCTATGGACTTGGGCTTAGCATTGAAGGAGGAAGCCCAACAATTTATTCCCTATGTTTTTTTTTTTTTAATTACTTACCCCCTGTGTTTGTTTTTTCTTTTTGATCATTTACTCTCATATGCTCCTATTTTTAATCATTTACTTCCTTGTGATTTTTTTATTGCTCATGGGACAAAATAAACATATTTGCTAATTTTGTTCTTTTGGAATATTGACACTAATTAGTCCTCTGAGACGAGTCAACTCCCGATTATTTTTACAAGCTTCAATTCTTTAAGCCGGTTATGATACTAATCCCGAATTAGGACCTAGTCATGATTAAAGCTCATCATCTCTCCCAAAGATGTATTTGCTAAATTTTTAACAGTATTAAATATAGACTTGTATGGAAAAAGTAATAGAAAAATTAAATAATTCTGACAGAAATCACATGAGAATTTTTAAGCTTTTCCCTATAAAATTCTAGTGTTGATGAATTTGAAGAGAGCAATACAAGATGAAATTTAAAATTGTTTTCATTTTTTTATTTCTGAAGTTGTTTTTTTCTTAAAAAACATTGTCTTATTGGCATATATTAGTATATAGTGTTAAGGAATTCAAGTGTGAATGATTGAAGGAAAAAGTCTCACATTGGTTAAGAATAGACTAAGTGAGCACCATATAAGTGGAAATACCCATGCACCTAATGCCTTAAGGTTTTGGGTTTGATTGTGGTGTTTTGAGCCCACTTAATGTTGCTGCTCACTTGGCCCATGGTTGGCGGTCTCTTCCCGCCATGAGCTCCCCGTGCACGGCCCAACATATAGACCCATAAAGATATATATAAAAGCATATATTTAAAAACATTTACTAAGATATTTTCGAAGACATTATTACGCGACTAACCCTTTATATATTATCTTGATTAAGAGGTTGTGTTAACAATTGTGTTCTTTAAGATCTTATTCAATCCATGTTAATAATTTGTTAATATTTATCTATTTATATACTATTAAAAAAATCTTAGTAATAAACTATAGAAATTCCTTTTTAATACACACTGTATTATCAAGTGGAGTCTTATATTAATCTTAATTATTATATATTTTAAGTTTGTTTATGTGAGATAAATATGAAACTTTATCTTTATTATTGAGGTCAACATTCTGTCTTGACAAGATTTGATATGGGTTGAATTCAAATCGAATCATGAGGCTCTAACCTTTGGTATCAGAGCCGAAGTCATGGGTTCGATTCCTTGAATGACAGCATTAACTTTTGACCAAGTTGTAAGCGTTTGATCCAACAACTTATAATAATAAAGAATGTTGAAAAAAAGTCTTAAAAGAAAATATTATTAATATTTCTCATAATATTTCTCATATTATTAACTTTTTCATTTAATTTGTAAATTTTTTATGCATTTCTATCATCAACTAATTCACCTTATGTGCCAACAGCAGACCAAGGATTTTTTTTATAATAAAGGGTAAAAATAAAATTTTAAATTATAAGTATTATTAAGATTAATACAAAATATTAACTGTTATAAATATTTTTAAGGAACGGGCTAACTACTAATACTAATAACCTATATTATTATAAAATAATAAAATAATTAAAATTTAAGAAAAGTGGCCGCTCATGCCAGCCCCTCTCTCGGTCTGCCCCTAGTGAATTATGTATTTTGAATTTTAAATGTCAAAATTTGTATTTATTTTACTTCACCAATGCAAACTAGAACGCCACTAATTAATAATCGATTTAAAAAAAATTCAATGATAAAAATATTTATAATTTTAAAGGATATAATTGTATGCCATTTTTAGTGAAACAACATATTTTGATATATATAATTGTTGACATTATAAATTCCATTTCCTCCACAAAATTAGGAGGTGAGAGAAAAGAAGAGTATTATGGATAGGCGTGTAAATAGGCTAGGCTAGGCTAGACTTTGGCTTAAATAGATATGGTCTGTGCAAAAAACATTGGGTATTGCATGGCCTATTAGCCTTTGTAGGCCTCAAATTACAAGTCTGACCTGACCTATATTTAAAATATAAAAGTCTTGGCCTAGACCTGTTAGCCTGTTCAAGCCTATTAAACATTCAACAATTGAAAGAATAACTAAAAAAATATTATTTTATTATTCAAAATTATTAAAATAATAATTTTATTTGTTATATTTTAAATAAATAATATGATATAGGCCGACCTGTAGGCTTATAGGATCGACATGTATAAAAAAACCTATGGCCTATTTTCTAAATAGATTTTTTTAAAAGCCTAGGTCTGTTCTATTTTTCTATTTATAATAAGCCAAGTCTGACCTAATATAGGCTAGGCCATAGGTCCATGTAGGCCGGCCTAGCCCATTTACACCACTAATTATGGATGAGTGAAAATATAAAAAACCAACAAATATACATCAAAACATGACTGTTTCACTCAAAATGATAAAAGATTGTGTCCTTTAAAATAATAAAACCATTTTTTTTCATTTTTAATATATATACTTTTAATATTTGAATGCATTATTCTTTTTCATCTTAGTGATTTGACCTCTTCCCCTACCAAAGTTTTAATGTGTCTGTTTCATTCTTTTTTTTCCTCCTCTCCTACTAATTTTTCTGTTTTTTTTTTCTTATAATTTTATTTAACTTATCTTTGCATTTTTATGTTAACCTTCATGCATTGCACATGTGTAAAAATAGTTATAATAAAATAAGTTAAATCAATCCCTACTTTATTTTTTTTCTTTTATCTTTTTCCATTGTACTTTTTGTACTGATATATTTCTATTTTTATTAATTCAATTAAAAATTTGCACGAATAATACTTAAAAATATAATTGTTTTTAATTAATTTTCCATATAAAATTCTTATCAACATGAGCAAGTACATTGTGAGTTCACAAATCGTCTATCAACATTCCTAAATTGAAATAAAAATATATATAATTATAATGAGCAAAAGTTGATTACGTAAGCTAATAATGTTGATCCTTAAGTGTGATGATGATATATATTACTGAAATAGAAGATGCTCAGCAATCAGTAGCTTTTTTTTGCCTTGATTATAGGAGTAATACTATTTTAACCAGGAATAACAGGACCTAAAGTGATACCTCAACAGAAGCAACTACGGAGAATAATAACTTTTGTGAATGATTGAAATAAATTTGAGATAGAATGTTTTGTTTTAAAATAGCTTTTCTGGTATGTTGTTCATTAAAGAGAGAAGTCAATAATTGTAATTGTAATAATTGTGTTCGAGAGGAAGGTAGCGTAAGTCAGTGAGTGATGGTGCGAGGAGAGAGTTTGAGAGATGACAAAGTAACCACTTGAAATTTCAATAGAGAGAAGGAGGAAAATTGGGGAGCCCAATCTGATGGAGAATCTTATAATGGGTGTGGGTAACCAGCATGAATCAACTTAATAAATATGGGTAATTTATGGATAAATTATTATGTATTCTAAGAATAGTTTGTTATCTAAAAACATAATACATGGACAATATAATCATACATGACATTGGATCAAAGTATAACTATTATATAATCAAATTTTAAGTAATTCATTTAACGGTAAATAAACATGTGAAGTATATATAGATGACACAAAAACAAAGAAACTTTTAACAGGATAAAGAAGTGAATTATATAGTTGAGGTGTATAAGGTGGTTGGAATTGGAATTTGGAACACACTTGGACCTCAGCATACTTAAGTGCTTAAGTGTTTAGTTTAATTCTTTTTCTTTATTTTTGTTTCTTTCTACATTCAATGCTGTTTAAGTGCTCATACATTCTTTTCTGAATTTTTTTTATTTTTTATTGGATAACAGAGGAAAAGATTCTTTTCTTTTCTGGTTGTTTGAACAAATAAGCTTCCAAAATTTGTATACTCTTATAATTCAATGTATTCTTTATAAATCTATAAAAATCTTAACAAAATTATCATAACTGAATATTCTCACGTGTACTATGAGCATATTGTTATGCACTTTAAATTGAGAAAATGAAAGATATGATAGAGGAAGAAAGGTAAAGGGCACCTGGTGTTTCAAAATGAAACGTGAAGGAGGAATCAGCAGCAGAGCATTGCTTTAAATAAAGTCCTTTGTGAAGTCCCATAGTAACGTGGGATGCGGTTTTGGCGTCTACCGTCGTGGACTTGTGTTAGAGTGCATGGCGCAATATTTTCCAACACAAATGATGTGGCACATTAAAAAATTAACGTGTTCAAAACTGTATTAGAATAATAAATAGGTGTTTCCAAAATAATAATAATAATAATAATAAATAGGTTAAAAATTTTGTTTGATAATGAACCTACTATGGGTTGAGTTTGAGCATGTTAACTGTTCAATATACACAAAAGGGTAATATGTGAGAACACTCATTCTCAACCATCTTTTTATCAATATACATATTAAAGGTAAAGAAAACCAGCATAAAGGGAGCCATGTGGAGGTTGGAGAAGTTGATGTTTCCTCTTGAAAAGTGGAAAAAAATGGGGGAAAAAGAAAAGAAAAGAGAACCTTGGATTCTACATTTCTCAAAGTATCAGTGATGCTTCCATTGCCATGTTATGGGAAATGCGAGTGGCCAAATTCCAATATAGATATCATGCATGTACCATGACGCCAATTGCCAAAGTTCAATATCAATGGTCAATGTTGTTCCTTCCTTCATGTGCCTCCTAATTATATCTATTTGTTACCCTGCCGCTCTCAATATCTCCATATATAATATAGCCTATGCCCCCCCTCTCCACACTCTTTCCAACCCTTATTTGTTTTATTTTTTTTCAGCGCACAACTCGGTCCTAGTTTCTCTTCCTTTACCTTCTATAGAGTATATGAAAAGAAAATAATACATTTCATTTCTTTATTTCTGAATCGTACATATATATTCTTTCATGCAGGCACATCACACTCATTATTAATTTCTAATACTAAGTTTGACTTAAGTAGTTGAGAATATACAAATGTCAAGACTTTGAGATTGCAAAAATATTTTAAAATAGGTAGCTTCGTTACTCTAAGTGAGTTTAATCCCTCACTTAATAGGATATCCAATCAACAACAAAAATAAAAATAAAAAACTTTTAGTACTCCTTAACCACGAGTGATGGGAGAAGCAAATGCGATAATAAAAGTATATATGTAATTATAGCAAGTATATTATAAGAATCAATTTTCTTAAATTTTTCTTATTCACTTACATTTTGTCTTTTTGTGTTTTTTTTTTTTTTAAAAAAAAAATTGTCATTAAAACCCAACTCACATGCAAGGCCAATAAAGTAAGGACTTGTAGTCAACATATGTTTTAAAAATAAAAGTGTAAATATACAATTTGATTCTTAAAGTTATTTTTCTCTGGCACTTTAATCTTTTAAATTTATTTATGGAGTGAGGATATATTTATAAATTATTTTCTTTATCACCTTTTACAATCGTTTTAGTTTATCGTATGATTAAAATTAAATCAACGGTTAAATAATGACATCAAATTAGAGTCGTTAATTTAATTTTGATCTAATGGTAATAAAATGATTGTATGAAAAAAAACTTATCAATATAACCTACATTTTATTTTATTTGTATAAATTAGTCTTTAAATATATAAAACTCATTAATTTTTCTTCTATACCATTTTAGTTTTTCTTGATGCATCAATTGATGGAAAGATATCGAGAAAAAAAGAAGGATTTACATATGATGTTCATAGATCTTGAGAAAGCATACGATAAGGTCCCAAGAAAAGTTTTATGATGGGTTCTTGAGAAGAAAAGAGTACCATCAAAGTATGTAAATGCAATCAAGGATATATATGATAGGTCTACTACATGTGTGAAAGCTTGTAATGGAACATCAAGTTATTTTCCTATTATAGTAGGTGTACACTAAGGTTCGGCTCTGAGTCCTTATCTTTTTGCCTTAGTGATGGATGAACTAACAAAAGACATTCAAGAGGAAGTGTCGTGACGTGTGCTTTTTACATATGATATTGTGCTTATTAATGAGGACAAAGACGGTGTTAGTAGGAAACTTGAATTGTGGAGAAGCACTTTGGAGTCTAAATGTTTCACGTTAAGCTGGAGCAAGACTGAGTATATGAAGTGTGAGTTTTCTCTTGTAAGAGATGAAGATTAAGACCCTGTGTATCTACTTGGTCAAAGAGGTACCCAAGAAAGATGCTTTTAGATACATGGGATCAATTTTGCAAAAAGGTGGTGAGATTGATGAGGATGTAAATCATAGAATCAGAGCAGGATGGATGAAATGAAGGAGTGCATCTGGGTTTTTGTGTGACTGCAAAATTCCACTTAAGTTAAAAGAAAATTTTTATAGGACAACAATAAGGCCTGCAATGTTATATGGAGCTGAATGTTGGCCAGCACATAGGCAACACGAGCATAAAATGAGAGTAGCACAAATGATGAAGTTAAGGTGGATGTGTGGTTATACGATGATGGATAAGATAAGAAATGAAGATATTCGACGAGAGGTAAAAGTAGTACCCGTAACGGAAAAGATGAGGAACATAGATTGAGATGGTTTGAGCATGTAATGAGATGACCCCTGGATGCTCTTGCAAGAACAAAAGTTTGTTACCAAGAGCTTAACACAAAGAGAGGTAGAGGTAGACCGAAATTTACCTGGGGAAAGGTAGTTAAACAAGACTTAATGGAGTGAAATATAGATTGGAGGACGATGTGTCTTGGGACGGAATGGAGAAAAGCTATAAACAGGGTGAAAAGTTAAACCCATTGTTATTCCTATGTTCCAGATGGTTCATTTTTAATCCTTTTCCTCTTCAATCCCCCCTCTCTTTCTTTTTCCCTTCTTGTCTTTTATCTTATTTACCCCATCCCCAAATTTTTTTTTATTTTTGTATTTATTTATTTATTTTATTTTTATTTTTGTATTTATTTATTTTATTTTTATCTTTATTTTTTATTTATTTATTTTATTTTTTAATCTCCTCTTATTTGTCATTGGGTTCATCTACTACTGACCCTAATTAGCTTGGGTTAAAGGTGTTGTTGATGATGATCATTTTAGTAATTTAAAAACACTAATTTCATACGATTTTTTGCAAAATTAAGGACCAGCTTATACATGTAAATAAGTTCAGGAAGTAAACTTTAAGTGAAAAATAATTTTCAAGATTATAGTATCTATTTATTCAAATAAAATAAGTTGAACTTGTGTGTGTGTGTTTTGTTTTTAATAATCCTATTAAACAATGCAGGAAAGAAAGATATAGGAGGCCCAACGTGACTCGTTGGACCGTGGTCTGTGATTGCAAAGTTTAAGGCTTTCCAAATAGATGGGCTTTGGGCTGATAATTTGATAAGGCTAGTTCATCGAAATTTAATTACATGGCCAACATAATGGTGCCACGTGGAAATGGAAACATGACTATGTGGTCGTTACTGCCACTAGTTTTTGGATGATGTTCACTAACTATGTTGGGAGTTTCGGTGCCTCACCTTCGCCTCTCATTCTTAACGTACCCTTTTCAGTTTCCAGACATACACAGCACAACACAACACAAACCAGAAAACAGGACAGAAAAAAAATAAAACAACTGAATTGAAGGGAGTGAGAAATGACAGTAGTTTCTTCTCTTTCTCTCACTCACTTGCATTCCACATTTCTATGTTGTCCTCTAAAATCCTTAAAGCCTTCATCTAGAAATAGAATTCAAGCAAAACCCACATCTTATCCACGTATTAGAGCTTTGGAGCTTGATCAAAACACGGTTCATACTTCTATTTCTTCTTGATTTATTTATTATTTATTTATAATGAGAAAAAGTTTTTTTTTTTTTTTTAATTAGTTTAAATTATTACATTATAAATGTTTTTCAGGTGGTGGCTATAACTGTAGGTGTTGCGAGTGTGGCTCTCGGGATTGGCATTCCAGTGTTCTATGAGTCCCAAATCGATAGTGCTGTGAAGTGTTTTTACTTTACAATAGACCATTTATTTTATTTTATATTATTTACTATATCATCTAATGTTTTGGTATTTCTGATTGGGTTTTACTTGCACCTTATCTTTGTTGCAGGCTAAGCGAGACAACACCCAGCCCTGCTTCCCATGCAATGGATCTGGTGCTCGTGAGTTTTATCTTTTATCTTTTGATCTTTTTATTCATCATACTTCATGCTTGCTAAGGCAGGTTACAAAGTGGTTTGTAGTAGTTGTTGTTGTAGCTATAGAGTAAGTCAGAGGATCTTGCAATTTTGTTTTTGATGAAGTTTTTTATGATGCTTATGAGAATGTCAGATTGAACCTGTTTAATTTGTGCTTGACATTAGGTTTTAAATGTAATCAGTTCAACTCCTCATAGTGAAAATATACTTGGTTATATAGTTGAAGTCTAGGATCTTAATCATCGATAAATAAATCAACCATGATGATTTTGTAACTTTCCATCCAATATTTTTCTCTCATCCTTTACCACCACACCACTGATTCACCCTTGTATGGTTAAAATCCTCCCACATGATATGATTATGTTAAATAACACATAAAAGGATTCACTCCAATTTTTTAGTGTGACAGTGTGAACATCGAATCTCATAGCCACTTTGTCTTCCACAAGTTGCTTAAGATATATACAATCAATTAAGGGACAACATAAGATTGGAAAAGGGAAACAATTTCAGTAGTTATGAAAATTTGATTGTCTCAACAATACAGCAGGCTAGAGATATGCTAGTCCATATATTCACCAGTTTAAACTTCTTCCCTTTAAAAATGGAAATTCAATTGTTCAGAATTTTTTTTTTATTTTTTTTTTACCAATCTTTTGTTTTAAATTGTTACATTTTTGCCAGAGAAATGCAGATTTTGCTTGGGAACTGGCAGTGTAACAGTTGAACTTGGTGGGGATGAGAAGGAGGTCTCTCGGTGCATAAATTGTGATGGTGTTGGCTCACTGACATGCACCACTTGTCAAGGATCTGGAATTCAACCTCGATACCTTGACCGCAGGTACGGAGTTCTGCAGTCTGATTTTTCTTTCCCTTTTGTAATTTATTGATGAACAAGTTTAGTCTTTATGCATCTATGGACTAGCTATTTTGAAATCTTGGTTCTTGTATTCTTAACTATTATGTTGTGTTTCACCTTGATCAGAGAATTCAAAGATGATGACTGAGACAAGCTAAGAATAAGTGGTGCTGATTTTGGATTTAATCATGAGGTTAATGTACTCATTTGATTTTTTTGGGTCTGTGTACACGCCTAACACAACTGTCAAAATCATGTTGATGATCTTTCATTTGGTTTACCTTTTAATGGGTGAGTTAGGCCACTTCCTCTTGTGACCTATCTGTGTAAAATTTTGGCACTTCCAGACATTATTTTATTCAATCATTCAATGTCCTGTTGTAAACATTGGACTTTGTTGGCTATATGTTCCCAGGACTAAGGAACTATATGCCTAAATTATTATTGCTCATGTTATTTATATTTCTGTTGAATTAACTGTTTATGGGAGTTGACTATCATAATAACAGGCATAATTAGCCTCTGAAGTGGGAAGTAGGAATTATCTCTATGGTATAGCCTGAATTTCTGGAAGCCTTGCCTATTTTCCTTTTGGTTGCTGTAAAATTGATGATGGGTAGCTGTTAAGCATGAAAAATAGTTTTCAGTTTTGATCGAGTGTGTCACATTTTGCTTTAAGGAGCCCCAGGAATGAAATATGAAATCATGTTCCTCGTCCGTGATAGATTTTACTTTGTGGGGATTTGATGGGGTTTTCCACTTTTTAAATGTGATTATTAAAGAGATAGAATCAAGTTTTATTATTGTACATAGATGGACCCACCGTGAAGAGTTATGAGATAAAATACTTGAATTCAAAACTATTTGTGACTATTTTTTTAACGTGACATTCTCCTGTTATTTAAAAGAAGAAAGAATCTTGATCCACTTGTGTATTGATTTGATCAGTTATGGTGAAGTTGCACAAATAATAAACTAGAGAGTCAAAGCTCTCTAGAGACTATCTTTTTCATTCTGATAACTCAAACTCGAGAACTTTAATTAAGAAAAACAAGCTCCTTGGTTCGCTTCCTGATACTATTTCTGAACAAACAGAAACAGTTGAGGTTTTTTTTTTTATCAGCTGAATGAAGCCAATGATACAACAGTTGCCTTCTCAATTTTGCCACTTCACTTGTAATTACAAATCATCTGAAAATAAGTTTTAGTGGTAATTTCCATCGCCCTATGTTTGAAAGCTTTAGAATTAAAAAGAATATTTTTGAAATAAAATGATTTACTGATTCGATTTTATAAATATTGCAGAAAATAATTTGCAACATAGATTGAACTTTTGATATAATATCATTCTAAGAAGTTGCTATTCAATTCATTCAAAAAGATTCACACACGGTCAAAAAAATGTTAAATCTATGATTCATTCACGCCTAAATTAATAAGACATGCTTAGTGAAACATTTGGTCTAAATCTGCATATATATTCCGGATCAAACCAAAGGTCCAAGTCACACTCTTATACATACGAGTACGACAGTCCCACAAAGGATGCATAATAGAACATTGGTATTTGCAAGCTTCTTAATTTACACTTCTTTAACAACCGTTATATTCAGCATTTTACACTTTCATCAAACACTTATTTACATTTGATCAACCGGTAACAAAGATAGATATGAATTGAATGGTTAGTAAAAATCATATCTGCAGAAACTACTATGGAAATCATGTCCAGATTAAATAGCAATTATAAACAACTGCCGCAGGTTGCAAGAGCTAAAACAGCATCACATACAGCAAAAAAGGAGGGTATAGTATAAACAAGTTTTTATGCCTAAGTAATTACTTCAAAATGGCTTTAAATCTATTCTAAGGTAATGGACTTTTACTGCATTTTCCTTGTAACCATGTCAGTCGTATCTTGACACTTTTTAAAGAAATGAATGTTTCCCTTAAACTAGGGTCCTCAAAGAGGTCCAGTGCAGAAAAGTAGAGCTGTTGATCAATGCCTTGTATCTCATCCAGAGCCCTAATGCAGTTTGTTATGGAAAATTTATCATCACTTACACTTGAAATAACTGCCCTTAACCTTGAAACAGCAACCATCTCTAACAAGGCTTCTGCCATAGCATTGCAGTTATCTAGATCGAGACTAGTAGAATGAGTCTCATAAGGACGTTTCCTTTTCCTATCTTGAGAATTCTTGGTCACCTTCTCAGAAGTAGAGATATTCCCTGGAATGGACTTTGATGATGATGGATTTTCGTAATGTGAGACCCTAGCTTCTGGACATGAAGTTAAGCCAGCAGCATCTATTCCAATAGATTTGTCTAACTCTTCATAATGACTAGATTGGGCATATTTCCCATCAGCAGCTGAATCTATGAATATTGTGCAGAGCTGCTCATATATTGGGCAATCTTTAACTTTAACTGTTTCATTCCTAGGTTGTGCCTGTAAACAAAACCTAACAAAATTTATATTTAAAAATAGAGAAAAGGAAGAGATTGCCATAAAGAAAGGAGTTTACCCCTATGTCTTCCCACTGTTCAAAGCCAATGCAACAGGAATCATCCATTACAAAGTCATTATTTTGATCATAAGCAGATTTCAAATTATAGAAGCGTGTCCGAAGAACATCTAGATGTTTCCTCAATTGATTGTTATTGAAATTAAGGTCTGTTTCCCTATTAAACTCATCGCGAATGTGGTTCCATGTTTTCTTGTCAAAAATGTTGTTTGGTCTGTTTCCCAATTGAATCTGCTTGACAACCAAGTCTGCAAATATCTTGTCAAGGGATGCTGTCCATCTTGTCCTCGAACGCTCTTGCTTGGGTTGATTACTGGGTTCTAGTTCCATCTACGCCTGCATAAATGCATATTAAATTGATACTTTTCTCAATAATATTCTCATAAATACACCTCTTACAACGATTCCGCTAAAGTTTAAGAGAAAGTAAAGAGCCTCTAGCAAGGAAGCTTATAATTACCCAAGTCACAGATCAAAAATTTCATTTTTAGAATAAGTGTCACAACTATCCCGTAGGGCACCATGACAAGAGAGGCAGCAAAAGAAAATAAAACAAAAGCTACCACCAACTTTTTCAAAAAGGGAAAAATTAGGAAAACCTCTATTATTTTTAAAGGAGGGAGGATTCAAGAGTCTAATTATGTGCAGGAATGAGTGAGGACTTAACTCCACTACTGTCGCTACAGCATCAGTTTAACAACGATTACACTAAGCTAATTGTACAAGAAAATGGGGGGCGGGGAGGGGGGGGGGGGAGAGATTATAGCCTCATATTTCACATCCTTTTGTTCTTTTTTCCTTTTCTTCTTCTTCTCCTTCTTCTTCTTCTTCTTCTTCTTATTATTATTATTATTATTTTCCATTTCCCTCTCCTTTTCTAGCTTTCTTTTTCATATCATACATAACAACACTATATAAAGAGAGAAAGGAAAGAGAAGGACACACACAATAACATAAAAAGACCTCCAGCATCTGGTTTATTCAGTAAATAGAAAGACATGTATAACAAATTTCAAAAGACCAACAGAGACAAACCAAGAAACGTTAAACCAAGGGGTGAAGGGAAAAGGATCCCATTCCAATACTACACATCTATCAACTAAACTCTTTCTGAGCATCCCCCTTTACAGGAACTCCAATCACCCTTCATTTCAAGGCTCAAGCTCAGTAAAGTAAATACAGTACTGATAACTAGCAGCTTACTAAATAATATGTTAGGAAATTATAATACATATAATTGAAGCAATATCTGTTTTAATTGCAAAAAAATAAAAATAAAAAGATATTCACAGATACCGAAGTCCTGGATTTATTTAAATTTTTATCACATGACCACATGAGGATGGAAACCCCTTATTCATGATCAACAAGAGATTCTGGCATACATCAGGTCTATGCAAGAACCTCATGATCAACAGGGTTATCAGATACTCTGATTACAAAACACTTTCAGACAGTCATGTATTATTCTATTCTATAGTGAAAAATTATATATTGTTTTATTTCAGGAAGAAAGGGTTAAATAAGAAATACAACTAAAGCTGTTTAATTTTTACCGTGAAGTTTGATCCAAACAATGCGATTGCTCTATGCACATGACACAAACTGAGCCCCTCTGCATGTTTGCGAAATATAAAGGCAATGTACATAGCAACTTCAACAATTGATTCAAAATAAATATTTTGTCTAAATTTCTAATGTTTGAGGGAAAAAAAACGAAATAAAATTGAAAAAGAGTAAAACCCTAGGATAGGAGTGAGGGTATTGATGAAGGAAAAAGGGGGCAATGGCTATCGACGATCGTATTTATTATATGTAGGAATGAAAAGAACGCAGTAACAGTGGACCTTACCTGCACAGAGATTTTGCAAGCGAGAGAGTTGAAAATTGAAATGTTGAATCCTCTTTTCCAATCAAAGCCTGTATCTGTATACAGAAAAACGAACTAAATCGAAACGGCAAAGAAACTGAATTTTCAATTTTATTTTTTTTAAAATATTTTAAATTGGTGACAATTTGGGTTTCAGAGTAGGAATGGAATGTGTACGAGGAAGGTAACATGTCACGAAGCGATTGGCTCATTTCACAGTTTCCTCTACTTTATTTTAAATTGATTTATCGATTTGGGACTATTTTGATTAGAATTTGGTGTCTGTCAGTCATTTTAGAAGAGATAGACACACAAAAATGAAAATCATAGCAGAGAAAAAGTGGGTAGTTTTTTTCAATTTAAAATTCAAATAATTTTTTTTGTGTGTCTGTCTCTCTCTTAAAATGACATAATTTTATGTTATTTAAAATGACAAACATTTTTTCCTTTTGATTAAGGACAAATTATAAAATTAAGACTTTAAATTTCTTCTAGAAATAGTAAACAAACATATGCTCTTATTTTTACTCTCTTAATTTTCTATTATTAACTGAGCTACCATGATTTGTTATCTTCTTCACCATATATATATGGGAAAAGTGTTTGTCATTTTAAATGACATAAAGTTATGTCAATTTAAGAGAGAGATAGATACAAAAAAATCTTTTTTTAAAAAATTTAAATTAAAAAAAAACCACTCACTTTAAATTAAAAAAAAAAAACACTCACTTTCTCTCCCATGATTTCCATTCTTTATGTCTATCTCTCTTAAAATGACATAACTTATATCCATAGTTATTAAAATCGGACCGACCTGGCCGGGTCGACCCAGGAACCGGTAAACCGATCATATAACTGGTCCGTTTGAAGCAACGGACCGGCCATGCATCAGACCCGGTGTGACCCGGTCCGACCCGGCCGGTTTTCATAAAAAACTGGTGACCTGGTCGATTAACCGGTGACCCGGCCCGGTCCCAAAAAAAAAATTCCAAAAATTTTTTTTTTCAAAAAAAATCATAATGGACATATTTAAATATTTTTTTGCTTATTAACTTACATAAGTTATGTACCTACAACACTAATATTATCTCAATTATGTACTATGCAGAAAATTTTGAATTAATTTATAGTTAAATATGTCATTTTTTAAACCTAAAATCCCGTATCACGATCATTATATTTTGTTTGATCTTTTATTAGATAATAATATGTGATTTATTATTTTTTATATTAAAATATTTGAAATTTTTATCATTTTTTTTATATATTTGAGTATGTTAATAATTTTTTAATATAAATTATAAAATTGCATATAATTACCGGGTCATGCAATTGAACCAGTGACCCAGTACCTCGACTGGGTCAATGACTGGGCCGGTTTTAATAACATTGCTTATATCATTTAAAACGACAAACACCAAACCGTACAGTTATATATATATATATATATATATATATATATACATATATATATGGAAAATATTATACTTACTGCATTTTTTCCTTACTACCTCTTACTACTAAATCTTAACCGTTGATTTTCGTCAATCTAACGGTTATAATTTATTGAAAATTAATAATTAATTAATAAGTGTGACCCAATAAATTATAACCGTTAGATTGACAGAAATTCACGGTTAAGATTTGATAGTAAGAAATAGTAAGAAAAAAGTAGTAAGTATAACATCTCCACACACATATATATATATATATATATATATATATATATATATATATGGGAAAAATATTTCTGCAGTTAATGCAGATAAATTATCTGCATTTATTTCCAAAACGACGTCGTTTTTATATTGAAATCTTAAAAAATTATAAATATAAAGACTATTATAACCCTGAAAAAAATTAAAATTATAAAAATACCATGATTTTCGCCCAAAACAACGTCGTATTAGCTTACTGCAGATAACTTATCTGCAGTAACTGCAGAAAAAGCGAACCCTATATATATATATATATATATATATATATATATATATATATGAGGTTTGATTTTCTCATGTTGCATGAGAATTCAATTCTCATGTTGTGACTCAACTAGTGGTGGGTCCCACATTTATTAAAAAAAGAAAAAGAAAAAGAAAAGCTTTGCAGGCAAATCGAAGGGTCACAACATGAGAATTGAATTCTCATGCAACATGAGAAAATATTTTTCATATATATATATATATATATATATATATATATATATATAATATTGTAAGCATTATATAAAAATAAATAAATATAAGCTTATAAGTACAAAGATTGAAGTATCTTCTTAATTCTTTTCCCCTCGGTGAATAGTATCTGTATCTTCTTCTATAATTCCCTTCACTCTCCTCGTTTCACCTTTATTTATTTTTTACCTTTTTATAAGATATTCAATATAAGATATTTTTGCTTTCAATTTATTTTAACTGTTATATTAGCATAAATAAATTAACTAATACAAGTAATGAAGAGAAATTGATCCGTTAAAAAATATATGATATGATAATATGAAAAAATTATAACTATACAAATGTAAATCAATGATGATGATTTTGTAAATTGTAACTATCTATTTCAATATTTGTTCTATCTCTTTTTTTATTATCATTAATTCACCTTTGTATGATTATGATTCCCCACATGATCATATCATCTTTTTTAACATGAGAGAATTCACTCCCGGAATAAAGTAATCTTACTTAAATACCTAATTTTACTTTTTTTTTTTTATAACATTAAGGGGCGAAGCCCCAAACAAAAACAAACAAACAACCAGAAACAAAAAATAACTATCCAGGGTCTATATCCCTACAAGAGGAGATTCCCTGAAGATCGTGATCAAATAACTGAGCAAGGTGAAACGGCATAACTCTATGACTCCAGAATCCAGTATCTTTGTGAAGAGCAGACTTGGCTAACCAATCTGCACAGGAATTAGCTTCTCTTGGAATATGAGAAAGCGTTACCTCCCAATCCTGACCGATTAGTGCTTGTATCTTAGCCACTATACGAGGCTGACAAGCTGCATTGCAATCAGCAAGCAAAGAGAATACTTCAGAAGCATCTCCTTCTAGTTCCACCTTCTTAAATCCCAGTTGCCAAACCAATTCCAGACCTTTTAGAGTTTCCCAAAGCTCCGCCATTAAAGGAGTGCAAGCACCAATATGATACTCAAAGCCTCCCAACCAAGAGCCATCATCAGATCTGATAATCCCACCACAAGCAGCCACCTCAGTATTTCTTTCAAATGCCCCATCAATATTAATCTTCACCCAATTTAGCCTTGGAGGTTTCCATAAACTTATACGAGTTGGATGAATGCTAGTAGTAGCCATAGCCTTCCTACCCATGCAATTACGAACTTCCTCTATATGCATAGCAATTATGTGTGTTCCATGGGTTGGATGCTTGAAGTTAGTATCATGGACACTTTTGTTCCTCCATCCCCAAATGAACCAGCAAGAGATAAAAAAGACATCACGCCAATCATCTGAATTACTTTGATTCCAAGCTTTTGAGATATTATTTTCAACCCAATCTCTAAGATCCAAGCTGTAGAATAAGCTTTGCCGATTAGCTGAAACCAGAGAATTCCAAACACTTCTAGCATGCTTACAATCTCTTAGAACATGGAGATTTGTTTCCAACTCACCAGGACACATTTTACAATGACCAGATTCCCCACTCCATCTAGATGTGCGGTCTTTAGTAAGAAGGCGGCCATGCATTATGATCCACATACAAGATTTAACACGTTGAGGCCCATGCCATTTCCATATGGTAGTCCAAGAATTTTTCAACGGCATGAAAGGGAAACCAAGCATGTTATAATACGCGGTTTTAACTAAAGAGCAGCCAACCTTTTGATTTCTCCAAATAATGCAGTCATTTCCATCCGATGCGCTAGGAATGAGAGCAGCTTGGATCCTTGCAACAGCTTGATCATTGAGATATTGACGAATATAGGGAAAATTCCATTGACCAGTATTGCTGTTCACGAAGGCACTAACAGGGAGATTCAACTCCAAACCTGTTGGAGTACGAGTAGCCAGAGAGGCAAGACACTCAGTTAAACCCAACCAATTGTCTGTCCAAAATAATGCATCATTACCGTCTCCAATCTCCCATTGCATTGCTTGAAGAAAAGATGGCCAAACACTACACAGATTTTTCCAGAAGTATGAGTCATATGCTTTATAATTTACTTCCCTCCGAAGATCCAAACCTCTCTTATATTTACTTGTTATAACATGAACCCACAACGAATCGGGCGAAGTAAGAATCGTCCATGTAAGCTTATGAAAGAAAGCCATATTTTGGACACGAAGGTTAATCACCCCTAAGCCACCCATGCTCTTAGGCTTGCAAATATTATCCCATGCAACCAAATGAGATCTCCTTTGACCATTTTTATCACCCCAAATAAAGGCACGCTGCAACTTCTCTATTTCATCACAAATGGCTACATGGAGCAGACTGTGTTGCATTTGAAATATAGGAGTTGCTGAAATAACGGAGTTGGAAAGAGTAATTCGACCGGCAAAAGATAAGACATGGTTACTCCAACCAGATAACTTGTGCCTAATTCTTGCAACAACATCAGCATAATGGTCTTTGGTTACTCGACCATGTTTCATCATGGACCCAAGATATCTCCCTATATTGTGAGTTTGCTTGAAGCCACACACATTTGTGATATCATATGCAATGTGAGCATCTGTATTTTTCGAGAAAAAAATACTAGATTTCGGAATACTAACCTTTAGGCCAGACATTGAACTAAAAGTCTCCAAGCAATCCACTATAACTTTGATTTGATCTAGAGAAGCTTCTGCAAACAGCATCAATTGATAGTAAATCAGTTGTATATTGAAATGCATTAATGATACATTATTATTTATTTCTTAATTTTAAATACTAAAAATAGTAACATGATAATAAATAATAGAAATTAATAAAGGTTAATATAAAATTTAGGGCTTAATATTTCTTTTTTTATTGCAGAAATATTTTTCTATCACACTTGTAATATTATAAAAATGAATAGTAGAACGCTAAAAACATTGTGATGTGTCTTGGAGTGGTGCTTAAAATGCCATGCTTTGGAAGAAAAATTGACGGTGCATTTAGCACCATAATGAGTCACAAGTTGGCACTAAAAGCACTATGCATGAAATGAGGTGGCGCTAATAGCATCGTGGTGTAAAAAGGAACGGGCACCTTTAGCGCCAATGATATTAATAAAATAAAAATAAATAAATATTAAAATAATACTTAAAATAATATAATAAAAAAATAATAGTGCCACATGGGGGCACCAGTTAAGGTAAAAGTCTTTGATTTATTATATTTGTAATGATTAATTTTGATGAATTTGGTTAGATATTTTAAAATTGATCAACACATGGCGTGTATATATATATATATATATATATATATACACACACTCCATGACGAGAGAAAGGAAACAAAGAAAAGAAAGAAGAAAGAAGAAATGAGAACAGAGAAAGGAAGAAATCGAGGGAGAGAGGAGAGAGACAATGAGAAAAAAGAAAAAGAAAGAAGAAAGGAAAAAGATAGATGTTGGACGTTTAGCAAGTGCACTAGTCGTACAAGTAATAAAATGATGAGTAAAGATCGTTCCCACGAGGAATTGTGTTCAAACACCAATATACCATAGAAAACTAATTTGAATCAAATAAGAGTTTGTAAAAATCATGAATAATTTGTCACCAGAAAATTGATTGTAAGTAATTTGACACAAAGTAAATATGGATTAGGAATTAATAAAAACAACAAGTAGTCAGAAAACAACTTTCCTCCATGATAACCCATATAAAAATTGATCATATGATGAATTCCTTTCCATGTGATGTTAATCAACCTTTTACTTATCATCAAGATGTAATCCCTTACTACCCTGATAGATACATTAATCAGAAACCCTAATCCCTTGGTGATCTCTTTCTTAATACATGCATGAAATACTAAGGTTTTAAGATTACATCAGAATTCTAGCATCAATCCCTTGAGTACTAGAATTCTGATGTTGAGATTATCAAATACAGAAGTCATATAAACATCCCTGTTCTATACTACTTCTTTGATAGAAATAATTAACTCAGAAAATCTCAAATCAAAACATGAAAAATACTTCATCATATTAATCAAATCAACATAATATTATCATGGAGTTCCATAGCATTCAGACTACAAAGATTCTACTCAGACATGACTAAGGAATAAATAAGAGAAGAAGAAACAAACTTCATTTCCATGTTGAAAGTCTTCAATCTCCAAACTATTACAAGGAAATCCTAATACAAAAACTAAGAGAATTTAGAGAGAAGTCAGACTAAGTTTAAGAGAGAGAGAGAGTTCAGATCCCCCAGATCTCATCTAAGTGTCAAGGCTTTGCCTTATATAGTGTTACAATTAAAAACAGAAAACTGATGTGGGCGCTAAAACGTCCATAAGTGGCCGTTTTAGCGTCCATGCTTTACGTATGCTCAACTGCTTTTAACTGATTTCAACGCTAAAACGTTAAGGAATGACCGTTTTAGCGTCCAAACTTGGTGAATGCTCAACTAACTTTAACTGACTCCAACGCTAAAATGTTTGATTTGGACATTTTAGCGGTGAAGACCAGAATCTTTTTCCACTTTAGGGCGCTAAAACGCATATTGCAGGCCGTTTTAGCGCCCAAGACCAGCAATTTTCCATCTTCTTAGTGTAGCAGCGCGCTAAAACGCTCTGTGTGGACGTTTTAGCGCTCAACACCAGCAAGTTTTGGCCTCTTCCTGTAACAGGGCGCTAAAACGCTCAGTGTGGACGTTTTAGCGCTCAACACTTAGGCAATTTTTCTCCTCTTGAGCTCCATAATCTTCTTCCTTCTCCAGTTGTCTTTCAAGCTTGCTTTTCCTACAAGAATCATACAAATTTCCAATAAAGCTCTTGAACTTGTAATTGAGGACATCTTAGGACATTAACCTTGTTTTTCATCATTTAATCAAACAATTTGATCTTAATTCCTGCTAAAAACCATGATGAACTAAGGGTTCATCACAATTCCCAGATTTGAATATTGCTGACCTCAGCAATAACTTTAAAGACGGAGAAAGACTCGAGATTCTTTACACATGAAATTTATGAGGTTGGATTGAAATATGACAGATCAACTTTCCAAGATACAATCTAACAACCCAGCAATCTATCTTTTACTATGACTTGCTTAACCTCATTACAATGACTTTCAACAGATCAGTAAGATGAAATGCAGAGACCTTCAACACAAAACACCCCCTCACTTGGAACTTCTCAAAAATTGTGAGAATAAACTCTCTTGCACTCTAGTGTCTAAGGGTGTACTCATCACTCAATCTCCACTGCACTCAAACTACTATAAGCTTGCCCGTCTTCTCACTTTCTATAGTGACAGTGATTCATAAGCAGAACAAAAGAGGCTTTTGGTGGTATGACTTGACTAAGAATAGGATTCTGTATAGAAGAAGGAAAAAATGGCTTGGCATGTAGTTGGCTAAAGGTAGGATTTGATGTTGCAGAAGGTTAGATAGATGGATCAGATTCAGATAAGAGGAGGATCACTATTGAATTTATCTATGTACTCTTTAATCCTTCTCATTCTCTTCTTCCTTTTCATTTACTCTTTTCACCACCTTTTCTACAACTTTTCTTTTTCTTGAACTTCCTTCCTCCTTTTCTTCCAACTTTCAATACTTTGTGTTGTTTTGATTTCCCTTTTTCCTCATTTCCTTTTTCTTTTCCTTTTCCTTTTCCAAACCAAGCACTTTGTGCCTTTACTTTTTTTTTTCTTTTTCATTCTTCTTTTTCTCCAAATTTCCAACATTTAACACTTAATATTTTTGTTCATTGCAGAAACACCTTTCTCCTACAGAGCTTTCCTCCTTACCCCTTATCTGAACACATAATCTGAAAATTTAGGATATGGAATAAGTGCAGGGCTCTTAGTTTTATCACAAAAAATTTGGCTTAAGGCTTCCATGCAATAGGAAAATTTGGTTCAAAAGAAAAATGCCTCAATGAGCTCTACTTTACAAACCATGAACTATTTCAAGTTAGAAACAGGGCAAGTTCTAGAGTTACTCATACAGTGAAGTGCTCTCTGAACAAAAAAATTTCTGTATAGGCTCAATGTCTCACAGTTCAGAGTGCATGCTTGAATTCCTCTATATACATCAACCTGATCTCTCTACTCCTCACATAACATGAGTCATGCAAACATATCATTTAGCACATATGTAAGGATTTCAAATTGCATCAAAAATGTTTAATCCATCATGTAAAACTTTGATCATCCTATCCTCATAAAATTCACATCATCTCAACTCTAAATCCAACCTTTGCACATATAAAACACTTCCTAAACTACCTAAACTATATTCACAAGAATTTAAAAGAAAGGATTGAGATGTTTCCCTGTTTGTGGCTCATCAACTGTGTGTCATCATCAACTGTGTGATACCACCATAATCATGTCATTCATTCACACCCCATTCCCAGATTTAAACGTTGCTGTCCCCAGCAACTAATTTAAATCTAAAAAGCAGTTGACAAATTCTGAAACACATTCACATATCAACAAATAGCATCAGTACTATTTCAAAAGTGCATCATTCAAACAGAGAATCGCAATGTACTAACAAATATACAAAATTAAAATAATACCACAAGTAACTAAAAATATCCAAAATAAAACCATAAAAACAGAAAATGTATAAAAACAAAATGAGAAGTCTAGTCAGTAGACTCTTCATCATCACTAAACACCAAATATGAGCCTGGATCAGCAGTAGGCAAGGGGTTGTACTCAGGATCAATACCCCTGTCCTCATCCATAGCACCAGTATCAGCAGCAGCAGCAGCAGTGGTCTCTGTGGTAGTAGCATCAATACCAGGCTGTCTCTCTGGAGTGGGTGCAGCATGGGAAGATGTAGCACCATCAGCAGGCGCAGCTCCATCCACATGATCAGCATAGTGAGTCCGGGCCATTGCCTCAAAGGCTTCCTCCTCATCAGAATGAGGGTATACAACAGGCTGGTAATCAATAACATCTAAGCCCTGAGCCTCACATATAGATTTCAACATTGTCACCATATATGTCTGGAATGAGTGCTGGCTGGACTGCATAAACCGGAGACGCCTGCGCAAATGTCTCATTCGGAAGTCAGTGTTCACCGTCCATTGCTCCCCTGACCTTAGCCTCTCTTCGAATTCATCATCACTCTGAGTTGTAGATTTCCTACCAGGAGTCAATCCTGTGACCTCCCCTCCTCCTATCTTCAATTGCTTTGTTATCATTGCGGCATCAATTGTAGGGTGCAATTTAGTTGGTGCCCCATTATCAGTAACATCTACACCAGCTTTCTGACAAAGCAACTGAATCAAGGAACAGTGACCCAAAGCAGCAGAGTCACTGTCTGAGTGAGCCATATCATAAATGCTGTCCTGAAGGAGAATAAGAAGTTCCACCTTCGCCTTTGTCATGATAGTGTGAATCAGGACAACTCTCTTCAGGATAACCTCTGCCTGGTTGGAAGAGGGCATGACATTTGAGATTACAAAGTGAAACCAGACTCTAGCCTCACCATTTAAATGCCTCAACCAAATCAACTTAGGAGCAACCTTATCCTTGGTTAACTCCCAAGTTTCACCAGGTTTGGATATAGTCTGCAAAATAGGCTCAGCTGCCCCCATCTTGGTCCAGGTGTCAAAGTTTGGGTCACTCCTCCTTGGTGGAATTTCAATATTCTGCCAGTTTCTCCTGAACTCACAACTGGCATTGTGGATATAGTCACAGAACCTTATCTTCAGCAACTTTTGGATGGTGTGAGCATCATACTTCACTTTCTTTCCCCTCACCCAGCTAGTGAAGGTCCTCTGGCCTCCTTGATCTCCATTAAAGGCATTAGCAAAGAATTCCCTTGCTATGTTAGGACTGCTATCACCCAATATTCTTCCAAAAGTTGCCCAATCCCTGGTCTTCAGCTGAGACTGAAATTGAGGATATTCATCATGTTCTAGAACAAATTTTCTTTCTCTCACAAATGGCCTCTTTGAAGTCTTGTCAGTATGACGTCTCTCATGTTCCTCACTTTTCCAAAAGTGAGCATCAAACTGTAGGGTAGGCTCAGCTTCAGTATCTCCTCCTTGATTCACTCGGGCTCTCTTCTTATATCTCTTTTCCCTTTTGTAGCAGGAGCTGGTTGAGAAGGAGAAGACATTGTGCCTACACAACAAGAGAAAATCAGTCCAAATGTCAAACAATTACATATCATGAATCCAATTCCACAATTCCCAGATTTAAAACTCTTGTAGTGGGGAATTTGGATCAAAACATGTATGAATTACAACCCCACAATGCCATAATGTAGACCCTCAATTTTGTATGAAACAGGGCCTGGGCGCTAAAACGGTCACACTGAGCGTTTTAGCGTTAGTCCTTAAACGTGTGTAAAAACTGGACGGGCGCTAAAACGGTCACACTGAGCGTTTTAGCGCCAGGCCAATTTTTGGGTCAGGCATTTCCACGAACACCTTGTGTGTGTGTGTACACTGGGTTGTTGTTTGAAGACAATTTAGAACCAACACGCGCTGGATTTGTTGTCTCATTCCCAAAATATCAGTCAAAAGCAATAGTTCAGGAGAATAATAAAAATAAAACTAATATCAACATGCAATCCTACGAATGATACAGGCAATCAACATGTGAAATGCCCTAGAAAATGCCCAATGATCGTATGCTTCAGATATGATATGTGATGGAGGGAAATGAGATGAGTTACATACCGTGATGTTGATGAGAGGATGTGGAAGAAACTACGAAGATGGATGATACAAATGTGAGATAAGAACCGTGTTGTGGAAAAGAGAGGCAAGGTATACGAATGTAAGAGTAAAAGAGAAGAGGAACTCTGTTATATCGAATTAGTGACAGGGCGCTAAAACGTTGGATTACCAGCGCTTTAGCGTCCTTGTCCAGAGAAAAATGCACACTTTGTGCAGCACAGCGCTAAAACGGTCAGACTGAGCGTTTTAGCGCTGTTTGCCAGAGTGCATGGATTGGTGTTGTCAGTGAATGCTAAAACGCTCATAATGAACGTCTTAACGCGCACAACCAGAGAGTTTCATAATGATGGAACTCTGGGGAAGCTAAAACGGTCAGGGTTGACATTTTAGCGCCCAGCACATAGCAAAAAAAATTTCTCTTTGATTTTTCAAAAATTTTCCCCCTTTTCTTCTTCATCTTATGGATATGGTATGAACATGGAATTACATACCTAGTACAGTGGGTTTCCTCCCACTCAGCGCTTGTTTAACGTCACGAGCCTGACGGGTATGATATATTTTACCTCTAATAGAGCAACTGTCAGTAGTTGCCTATCCACAGCACTTCCAACATATAACTTCAATCGTTGACCATTGACTATAAAACTTCTGTCCGAATCCAAAGAACTGATTTCTACAGCCCCATATGGTTTCATATCTTTTACCACAAACGGGCCAGACCATCTAGACTTTAACTTCCCTGGGAACAGCTTCAACCTGGAATTGAACAGAAGTACTTGATCCCCCACCTTGAAGTCTCTGGGTGTGATCTTCCTATCATGCCATAGCTTTGTCTTTTCCTTATACAAACTGGCACTTTCATAAGCAGACAAACGAAACTCATCCAATTCATCCAGTTGTAATAATCTTTTCTGTCCCGCTGCTTTGGAATCAAAATTCAGATATCTCACAGCCCACAAAGCCTTGTGCTCCAATCCAACTGGCAAATGGCATGCTTTTTCAAACAGCAACTGAAATGGAGACATCCCAATAGGAGTTTTGAAAGCGGTCCTATATGCCCATAAGGTGTCATCAAGTTTCTTGGACCACTGGGTCCTAGCATTCCCAACAGTCTTCTCCAATATTCTCTTCAATTCCCTGTTGGAAATCTCAACCTGACCACAAGTCTGTGGGTGATATGGAGTGCTTATTTTGTGCCTCACTCCATACTTAGCCAAGGCATACTCCACCATCCTATTATCAAAATGAGTGCCCCAATCACTAATGATAGCTCTAGGGACTCCAAATCTTGAAAATATATTCTTTCTTAGAAAAACAATCACCACCCTAGAATCATTGGTTGGTGTAGCTATAGCCTCAACCCATTTGGAAACATAATCAACTGCCACCAATATATACTTGTTAGAGTAGGAAGAAGGGAAAGGTCCCATAAAATCCATACCCCAAACATCAAAGATCTCCACTTCCTGGATATTGTTCAACGGCATTTCATGTCGCCTAGAAATATTCCCAGTTCTCTGACAGTTGTCACATGCCTCCACAAACTTCTTTGCATCCTTGTATAAAGTGGGCCAGTAGAAGCCACTCATCAATACTTTTGCTGCAGTTCTCTCACCTGCAAAATGTCCACCATATGCAGAACCATGACAATGCCACAACACATCCTTCTGTTCCTCCTCTGGAATACACCGTCGGATCACACTATCTGAACATCTATAGAAAAGATATGGCTCATCCCAAATATACCTCTTAACATCATGCAAAAATTTCTTCCTCTGTTGCCATGTTAAATCCTTAGGCATCAATCCAGCAGCTTTATTGTTGGCAAAATCAGCAAACCATGGTGGGGTACTGATAGATAAGACTTTATCCCCAACCATCTCTGTTACAGCACATATTGCCAAAACATGTTCATCAGGAAACTCTTCTCTGATCACTACTTCCGGTCCTTCTTGAAGCTCTTTTTCTGTAATCCTGGATAAGTGATCAGCCACCAAATTTTCAACTCTTTTTTTGTCCTTGATTTCTACCTCAAACTCTTGCAACAGTAACAACCAGCGGAGCAATCTGGGTTTAGCATCCTGCTTGCTTAACAAATACTTTAAAGCTGCATGGTCAGTGTAAACAATAACTTTTGATCCTAACAGATATGGCCTGAATTTGTCAAATGCATACACAATAGCCAGTAATTCTTTTTCTGTAGTAGCATAATTCTTTTGTGCATCATTTAAGATCTTACTGGCATAGTAAATGACATGCAACAATTTATTCACTCTTTGGCCCAATACCACTCCTACGGCATAGTCACTGGCATCACACATTAATTCAAATGGTAATGAAAAATCAAGTGCCATCATGATAGGTGCAGTGGTCAACTTTTCTTTTAAAACATGAAATGCATGCAAACATTCATCATCAAACAAGAATTCTTGGTCCTTAACTAATAACTTGCATAAGGGCTTAGCAATTTTTGAAAAATCTTTTATGAACCGCCTATAAAATCCTGCATGACCAAGAAAACTCCTCACACCCTTAACATTTACAGGTGGATGAAGTTTCTCTATCACAGAAATTTTTGCCCTGTCCACCTCAATTTCATTCCTAGACACCTTGTGTCCAAGAACTATACCTTCTGTCACCATAAAGTGACACTTCTCCCAGTTCAAAACCAAATTACAGTCTTGACATCTTTTCAAAACAGAATCTAAATTCCCTAGACATACATCAAAATCAGAACCAAATACAGAAAAATCATCCATAAAAATTTCAATGCATTCTTCTATCATATCAGAAAAATGGAAAGCATGCACCTTTGAAATGTGGCAGGAGCATTGCATAAACCGAAAGGCATCCTCCGGTATGCGAATATTCCATATGGACATGTAAAAGCAGTCTTCTCTTGATCTTCTGGTGCCACAACTATCTGATTGTACCCTGAATAACCGTCCAAGAAGCAATAGAAAGCATGTCCTGCCAACCTCTCTAGCATCTGATCCAAGAAAGGAAGTGGAAAATGATCCTTCCTGGTTGCCTTATTCAGCCTCCGGTAATCAATGCACATTCTCCAGCCAGTGATTGTCCTTGTGGGACTCAACTCATTGTTCTCATTTTTCACTACAGTCATCCCCCCTTTCTTGGGTACGGTCTGCACAGGACTCACCCAAGCACTGTTTGAAATTGGGTAAATCATCCCAGCATCAAGCAACTTCACCACCTCCTTCCTCACTACTTCCTTCATAGTGGGGTTGAGTCTCCTCTGTGGTTGCCTTACTGGTTTGACCTCTTCTTCCATCAATATTTTGTGGGTGCAAAAGGAAGGATTAATACCCTTAAGATCTGAAAACTGCCATCCAATAGCCATTTTATTCTTCTTGAGTACCTTAATCAACTTCCCTTCTTCCTCATCAGACAACATTGCATTAATGATTGCTGGATATATTTGATCATCCCCAAGGAACACATACTTCAAATGTGAAGGTAATTCCTTAAGTTCTACCTTAGGTGCTCCTTTTGGAATGTCATCAATCTTCTTCTCAAGCTCTTCCACTTCTGGCTCTTCTTGGTATGGTTTCAAATACATCAATTGTGACTGTTTCCTCATCCACCCTTAGCAACAACTTTCCTTGTTCAACATCTATCAAAGATCTTGCAGTTGCTAAAAAGGGTCTTCCTAACAATAAAGGACTTTCTGTATCCTCTTCCTCCATGTCAAGAATCACAAAATCCACTGGAAAAATAAACTTGTCTACCTTGACCAAGACATCTTCAACCACACCTTCAGGCCTCTTCTAGATAGATCTATCTGCAAGATGCAGAATA